>NC_089593.1:69008923-69169972 GCF_019320115.1 Miscanthus floridulus
GACACAAGGTTGTCAATGGTAAACTTGCGCACGGAAATAAGATTTGTGACTAATTGAGGAGAAACTAAAACGTTGGATAAAGAAAATTGCCGGGTAGGAGAGGGAAAAGCAACACTGCCACGAGCGGTGATGGGAATGGAAGAGCCGTTGCCGACAAGAATATTTGTGGGTGTGTGGGAAGGAGAAGTGGAGGAGAGAATACCCTGATCGTTGGAGAGATGGGAGGACGCGCCGGAATCCATGAACCAGTCGGGTTGCTGCAGGGTCATGGAGTTCAGCGTGTTGATCAAGGCAGTGGGATCCCAGGTGTTCGTGGCGGACGTCGTTGCAGCTGCTGCAGGCGCGCCGGCAGTTGGGAATCCGGGAGGGGCGCCAGCGAACATGGCCTGATGCGGAATGCCGGGACGTGGACCAAGCACGCCCTGGGTAGGCTGCATTGGCCACATCTGGAAGGTGCCGGTGTAGGGGTTCAGGAACGGACGGAAACCGCCGAAACCGCCGGACGCGCCAGACCGGCCGGAGGATGGCGCACTGGTGCGATTTTTGTTCTTGTACCTGTTCTTGTTGTTGTTCCGCGGCGCAGAGGAGAACTGCTGGGGCGCCGAAGGGGAAGCGGGCGGCTGGGGCGCCGGCGGTTGAGGCGCCATCACCAGCGCCGTTTGTTCGCCAGGCTGCGGGGTCTTGAGATCCGCCTCCTCAAGTTCCAGCATGGAGCACGCAGTGCTGAACGTCGGCAGGGGATCCCGGGATTTGATGAGGGTCCCCATGTGACGAAGAGTCGGACTTAGGCCTCGAATGAGCGTGAGGACCAGAGTCGGCTCGTTGACGGGAAATCCGAGATCGGCGAGCCCGTCGGCGTACGACTTGAGGCGCTCGCTGTAGTCGGAGAAGGAGAGGTTGCCTTGCGCGAGATTGCGGAAGTCCGCTTCCAACGCAAGGGCCCGCGACGACTTGTTGTTCTGGAACTGCGCCTCGATCGCCAGCCAGATGGTGCGGGCGTTTGCGCCGGGCGTCATCACCTTGTTCATCAGCTTCGGAGAGATGGACGAGTAGAGGAGGGATCGGACAGAGAAATCCGTCGTCGTCCACACCGGCGTGACCGGGTCAGGCACCGGCGTACCATCGATGTGGTGACCAGCGCCGAACTTGCCGAGGAGGGTGGTGAAAAGCTCACGCCAGGCACGATAATTGGGCGGGTGAAGTTCCAGGGTGATGGGGAGGTGAGTTTTGATATTGATGGTGGCGAGAGAGGCAGCAGGATTCGAAGGGGCGGCGGCAGGAAGGACTGCGGCGAGGGCTGCAGCGAGAGCCGCGGTGGGATCGGGCACGATCTCGTCGGCCATGGCAAAAGAGAGGAGGGCGGGCCGCCGGGTGGGTGGACGCGGCGTGAGGGGAACACGCGCGGAGAGGGGTGGCGGCGCGAGGAAGAAGAGTCGCGGCCTGGGCGCGCGATCAGCGGAAGCAGAGGATCGGGTATGCGGCTGATACCATGTTAGAGTGGGAAGATCAGATTGGGGGCAAAGGCCACACTGGGCAACAGCCAGGGGCGCCATTATATATAAGCCAATGGGCTGAATTACAGGAGGTGATAGACACCAATAATAGGTAACTATACAAGCCTACCATACATGTGTAACAATATTCCAACAAAGCCAACAACAGTTAAGCAATGCACAGTTCATATGGCGACCAATACCATACTCACGAACAAATAATCATTTTAATGAAGTATATTTCGCATCTAAGGACTCACAATACAAACATGTCTAGAGAGATATCATTTACATAGGCTATGTTTAAGCTTACATGCTGACTACTAAAGGTTCTTATCTTAGGAAACAAAGATCTATATCAATGGAAGTGTATCATATCCAGATGAAAGGAAATGCCAATGCCATGTGAGACATAAAAGGAAGAACATATGTTCCAGAAGTAATTTGTGATAACTTTCTTAAAGAACACTGCAAAAAATGGACCAATGTGTGCTATATTATGGTTCATTAAATAAAACAAGAAAAGCATAAGCTACCTGTGCTGGTACAAGAACTGCAAGTTTTGTAGGTAATTCCTTTGGATCAAGGAAAATCTCGTATTGACTAAAGACTGAACCAGTGAGAACATTGGCAAAGAACACAGTCCATATTGTAAACCAAAGCATCTTATTGCAAGCACTTCGCTCAATCCCACTAACAGAAACAAATCCTTGCATAGTTGAAAATAACTTCATTATTGAGGGCACATAAGATGAAAGAAAATGAAGAATAACACTGGGAAGATATCCTGTAACCAGTTGACTCACAACAGCACTGCAAGGACAAAACACAATAATATTCATAGTGAGGCTACCTGTAGTGTACTAAAGCATTATAAATAACAAGAGACCAAATCTATGAAGGAACTAACATTTCCAGTATGTTCCTCAGAAAAGGCAACCACTGCTCTAGTTGTTCCAAATAGGTGAGTCCTTGAACAAATGCCACAACTAGGAGAAAGACAAGTATCAGGAGAACTGAAGCTACAAATACTACAAACTTGGCGATCCATCTTTCCTTGAAGGATGTAGAAAAGAAAGGCCAATAAACGTCATGAGGATCAGGAGCTAGCTCAGTTTGCCACTCAGTTGGGTTGTCTGACTGCCTAATGTAAACTGCATTTGCAGCGCCATATCGAGATCTGAATGAAACAAAGGCAGCAGCAATTTCCTGAAGAGAGGTGAAATAATAACTATTGATCAGAGAATAGAAGAATTTGTGTGCATGAGTACCAGAGCCTCAAAAACAAAGATCAATTCAGGATAACAATAAGCACATCTAGTCAATTCTCGCAATGCCAAATGAATGCTGAATCTGCACCTGTCTCCTAGTAGCATCTGACTGTTCCATTCTAACATTCTCTTCAAGGTCTTCCAGCCTTTTCTGGTATTTTCCAACAAGATCATTTCTGCTAAATAATCCAAGAAATTTTCTTGGAGGATCTCCAGTTGACCGTCGGACATATTTTAAGTTGGTAAGCTTTGTACAAATACTCTCTGCATCGTTCTGGACAGAAATACAACATGAAGTAAGTGAAACCAGATAGTAAATTCACAAAATCACAATGAAGAAATTATGAGGCTGATTTCATCTTAATGTATGAATGGAATGATTTAGAGTCTACCAGGTAGAACAGCAAACAAGCAGCAATTACAGAAGAATCCAGAATGAAAATGTATTCCATAAAATGAATCCTTAAAGTGTGAAGGAAAAATGATACACAAAACAAAGATAACAACTATAAACAAAATATTTTTTTATGGAATAAACTATCTTCCTTGCACCAACTTAGACCAAAGTGTATTTACATTACATATTTTTGAAAGCATGGATCTAGAGAACACTTCTACCTAACACAATATTCGATAATATCATTTTTTGGGGAAAACACCAATATCCTATTGTGAAACAAAATCAGTACATGGAAACTATGGGATGGGCGCTGCGTATCCGGTGGCTTTGGCAGCAAAAAACTGACCCCTCTAAGCCTTGGGTGGGATTGCCAATTCAAATTCCACGGATCACTCAGGCTCTGTTTGATGTTGCTATTGAGTCTCTGGTTGGCAATGGTGAAGGCACCAAATTTTGGGCTGACCGGTGGCTTCAAGGAAAATCTATCCAGGATTTGGCTCCTAACTTGATTAAGTTCTAAGAGAATTTCCAAGAAGATAACAGTAAAGGTCACGTTGAACAATAGAAGATGGGTATTTTATATCAAAGGTGCCTTAACTGTCCAGGTGATTCTTGAATATTTGACCATTTGGGGTCTGGTGGATGATATGGTCTTTGGATCCTGCTATTTCTGATCAGCACTCTTGGCGCCTCTCTAAGAGTGGCAGCTACAGCAGCAAATCAGCCTATGAGGCCTTCTTCATTGGTACTATCAGGTTTGCTCCTTGGAAGCGAATCTCGAAGAGTTGGGCTCCCCTGAAATGCAAATTCTTCATTTGGCTTGTTCTCAACAACAGATGCTGGATGACCGACCGTCTTGCAAAGCGTGGCCTGCCTCATCCCGCTGCGTGCCCTCTTTGTGATCAGGTCGGGGAGACTGTCCAACATGTTCTGATGTCCTGTGTCTTCTCTAGGCAAGTTTGGGCAGTCATTCTTCAGAAGCTGGGGCTGGTCTCCTTGTCTCCTCAACCGTCTGATACTCATTTCTCTAGCTGGTGGTGTAAGTCCATAAATGGCTTGCCTAAAGATCCTAAGAAGAGCTTAAATAGCCTGATAATTCTGGTGGCCTGGGAGCTTTGGAAGCACAGAAATTTCTGTGTTTTTGAGGGCGGCTCCCCAAGTATCCAGCTGGTTCTCCAAAACGTGAGAGAGTAATGTGGACTATGGTGTTCGGCTGGTGCTCGAAGCCTCCCCAAGTTGGTCTCCTCAGGTTTTCTATTAAGTTGCATGCACTGACCAATTCAACCCAAAAGCTTAAGCTGATGGGGAGAGGTGGGCAATTCACTTATATTCCAACACTCCCCCTCACGTGGAGGCTCCCTCAGACCTCAGACGTGGAATAGGAGCGAGCAGCAATTATTTCATTTAATTGCGCTAACCAGGATTTGAACTCGAGACCTCTGGCTCTGATACCATATTAAGTTGCATGCACCGACCAATTCAACCCAAAAGCTTAAGCTGATGGGGAGAGGTGGGCAATTCACTTATATTCCAACATTTTCCATGCTGAGTCAAGGGGAGTTATTTTTGCTTGACAGTACCTTGTTCTTGTTTAGGTGTGTGTGTGTGTGCGCGCGCGCCCTGTGGGCTGGGATTTATGGCTGGGTCTCTTGACGTTTCCAGTGCAGCCTATTAGCTGTCGTTGGGGTTTATGGTTTTGCTCTCCTGACCTTCCCGTGTAGCTCGCTGTTTCTTCTTCTTAATGAAATGACACGCAGCTCTCATGCATCGTTCGGAAAAAAAAATCAGTACATGTATACATCATCCAACATGCTGGTCATAACGGTACTATGTACAGTAATATTGTTCTAAAATCCTGTGACAACTTTTCTCTTGTTTATTTGAACAATACTCTGTTTTTTTTGTCTGTATGATGTTCCAACCAAAAAATTCCGCCTTCTTCCAATACAACCCTCTGGTCAAAAACTGTCAGGTATTCACGAACAGAGAATAGATTTAGCTTGAACATGAAAAAATATAACAATGCAAACAGGGCGTTGCCCCCCCCCCCCCCCCGGTATCTCTGATGAAGGTAGTAGCTGTGACAGACTGCAGGGCTAGGAAAAGGAGAAACAAGCATGGGAAGCAGTGCCTGCCTGCCAAGGAGAAAAGATGGATCATAGAAATCTGTGCTTTGGATGTTTATATTCTTATCTGTTTTCAGGCCATACAAAAGACGTTTTAATGGCTACAATAATCTCTTAGGAAATTAGCCTGCTTAATTTTCATTCACCCTCCGCCGCTGAATGCAAACAATAGCATTTTGAAGTATACTCTATTGCAATTGTTATATCAAACAAAAGAAAATAAATAGTGAATGAAGTCAGAAGTTAGAGACTAATTACAACTGAAACATGTGAAAGTCTAGTACACATGCACCTGATATTAGTTTTTTCCCCTCATACAATAAATAAGAACAATCAGTAAAAAATGGACAAGGTGTCAATCAACAGACACTCCATATAAGTATTGAGAACCGTGAGTGAAGTAAAGGATAGCAGAGCTATATTCAATAACCCATAACGAAGCAACACAAAGTAGTAAAACAAATTATAAACCTTACCAGAAGACGGCGAAGTTTGCCAGTTTGATGAACAACCGTGTGTGACAAGTACGTGGATGCATGATACTCTTTGAAAAACTTATCAACAGCATCACCCACTGAAACACCATCAGATAATGGAATAGCTCGAACAAGAACTGTGAAATGCTGAGGTAATGGCTTTGAGATCATAAAATACTCTAGCCTCTTCCCAAAGATATATTTGTACTCCTGCAAAGCGACAACAAGGAAAATGTTTACAAAGACATAAGAAACCAGTAAAACATTAAAAAGAATTTGACAGAAATAGCAGTAGATCAAATTCAAATGCGAGGCCTGATGAGTTTGCATTAATTAAAAGAGGGCAATGAGATGAGATGAACTCTAACGATACTCCAACATATACTCTACTGGCAAAAGGGATGCCAAAAACGTCTAGCAAATATAGAAAGTAGGCGATCAAAGAAGCAAAAAAAAAAAAGTTGAATTACTCACATGATACAGTAGGTAGCATGTAATTCCAGTTATGATATACACAGCTGAAAAGTGAAGCCACAATCTGCCAACCACATTACCACAGGTAATCAGTTTATCTCCTGGCTTAAGGATAAATATAATTTGGAATACATATGTACATTTTATACTCAGTCAAACAAATTTGTCAAGATGGAGCATTAAACACTAAGCAGACGCTATGGACTGAATGGAACAATAGCATGTCGCTAGATATCTCAAACAACTTCTTTTTGGACTTAAATGTACATTCTTTGCCTATGAAAACCAACAGATGGCCACATTGTCTCCATATATCTCATTAAACTAGCCACGTAACATAATTTATCATCACATGAGACAATTCGATTATCAACACTATACAAGCAGTGGGGGGTAAACTTGTTATCAAATTGATAACATTGTTTTTTTTCTTTGAGGGAGTTAAAACCTGACCTCAATTTGAACCAGTATTTTTTTTTTTTTGAAAATATTTGAACCAGCAATTAGTCTTTGCTAACCGCAAGCCTTGCACCTTTAATTATACATTCATACTAGCCATTTAGCATGATGCAATTCATCAGATAGGGTAAATCAGATCATTCTTGTTAGCACCAAGAACCAGCACTCGTGCAAAAGTGAACGAAGTTGAGCAACATAATCCATCCTCTAATTGAGCGCTTAAAAAACAAGCACAATTGGAGCACAAAAAACAAGCTCAGTTACAGGTGTCAGCTTAATAGCACAAGCTGGAGTTGCTAACCAACTCTGGTTATATCGGGTTGAAACAGTAACTAACCGGACAAAACCCCCTCTAAAACCCCCCAAATCGGCATCGAATTAAGCAAGAGGAAGTCGGAAGTCCTCACTTGCTGGAGCCGTCCTGGACGTTGGAGACGCTGAATAGATCGATGGACTTGTTGGGCAGGTCGGTGAAGTCGATCTCCTGCAGCTGGTGATCGAGGAAGTTCACCGGCAGGAGCACCCCGACCCCGAGCACCGCGGCGGCCGCGAACACCCTGATGCTGCACCACCCGAAGTAGCACACGCGCACTCCAATGAGCAAGGGAACGGGCCCAATTGGGGGAGACGACAGAAGAGCAGCGAAAGGGGGGAGGACGGAGGGAGGTGTAGTGGGGGTTCGGGAAGCGGGGAGGAGCCAACCTGAACACGAAGATGCGGACGAAGACGACGCCGTCGAGCCCCGCGGCGGCGTGGACGTCATCCTCGGAGCGGCGCCACGCCGCGGCGAGCCAGGGCTCGAGCGGCGCGTAGGGGCGGCGCGGGGCGTACACCTCGACGTACGGCGGCCTGCGGCGGAGCAGCGAGTAGGCCACGGCGAGGAGCACGGTGAGGGCCAGGTTGAGCCCCACCGACGTCGCGAGCGCCGACAGGATCATCGCGGGCGCGGCGAGGCGACGGCAGACGAAAGAAGCTCCTCGAAGCACTATCCCCCGGCGAGGTGGGGCCCGCTGGTCAGCGGTGGAAGAGGCAAAGCGGGTAAAGGCTCGCTCCCGCGGCGCACGGTTCGTGTGACTTTGGTGAGTGAGAAGAAAGACAAGAACCAGATCGCGATTGCGGATGGGAGAAGGTTGGGGTTGGTAGGTGCGTGGGCCCCAGATGTCAGTGATGCACGTGGCAGGCGGGCCGTGAGCCTGTGACGTGGTGGTCGGCACGGGTTTATCGCGAAGCGAGACGTGTGCGGGTGTGGAACCCGTTTTATGTGACATGTATAACGGATATATATACTCCTATATACGTGCGCATTTCTACATGGTCAGACTTTTTTTTAGATAATGGTCAGACTTAGGTATGGCAATGTTTAGACCCTGTTTGGCAAGTCTTCTCTACCAGCTTCAGAAGCTGTTTGAGCCGTTTTCTGTTAAATTGGATAAAGTAAAATGTCTTCACCAGTGAAACCCCTAAAAACATGCTCTCACAATGATTTTGGGATGGGATGGAGAAAAAAAGTGGCTTCTCCTGGCTCCTCCAAGACCTAAAAACATGCTCTCACAGGAATACCGTTTTTACCAAACGGTTTACTAAAATGGCTTCAGCTCCATTGGTGGAGCTGTTCCTGGAGCTGAAGCCAAAAAAAATATAGCTTCACTAGTGAAGTGAAACCCTGCCAAATGAGGCCTTAATGTAGCTACGGAGCCGACAATCAACCACCCGGGCAGGCTTATCGGCGAACTTTTTAAAAAAATCCTTTATATTAAAAAACACTATAGTTTGCAAGATAAATATTTTTATATTATACATAATAAAAAATACTTAGAATCTAAAAATCTTTTGACTTCACTACTATTTCACCTGTTTTCTTCTAAAATTTATGTCAATTTGAGAGAGAGAGAAACAACGCTGATGATTAGATACAAACTTATATGACTGAGGGTGCATATATGGTGCAAAATCTAGATATAAAACCACTGTTTTAAAAAAAGGGGGCATTTGCACCCCTACCTAGCTTTGCCCTAGACTCTAAGGTAGCATTTGGTGGCCCAGCTAGCAAGCGGAGCCCGCGCTCTCTCTCTATCTCCCTCTCTGTTTGGCTGACAAGCTGGTCTAGCATCTCATTCGCCGAGGAGGTGACTCCATTGATCAGCCGCATCCCCTACCTTGCGTCGTTCCTGAGTAGGACTCTGTTCCGGCTCGATCTCCGTCGATCCGCCCGATTTCCTGGGATTTGGCATGGCTTCCACGCCTAGAGCCCTAGTAGGATTCTCTAAGTAAAGGTGCTGCCATGATACTTGCGATGTAGAGGAAGTAGTGGTACGTATCACGAAAGTTGTTGCAGCCGATTGGCAGGACTCTCCTCCATCCCAGGCATCCTTGGATCCATCCGAGCTCGAATCGTCGCTACGAAAATAAAATATCGAGAATGGCTACCAATAAAAAGCAATAAAACCACAACAAAACCTAACTCAACTAAACCAAAGAACCATTGTTTTTTAAAAAGAGAGGAGGCATTTGCACCCCCGACCAACTACCTTCGCCCAGACTATATATAAGAGTACTAAACTACTACTCTCTATCCTAAAATAAGTATGTTAAAGGTTTTGTTGAGAAGATCAATATTACTGATGGTTTCTTTTTAACACTACTGGTTATCAAATCCTTATATGAAGTCTGGAGAAGAGGATATCATAAGTTCATACGACTGTTATAATAACTCCATGAAGTCAATTTGTATTATGGTAGGAGGTGGCAGCTGTTATAGGTGATGGGTGCTTTGGAGCATGAAAACGGAGAGATATATAGAACCAGTTTGGCACCGCTACTGCGTGCTCCGGCTCCGGCACTGTTCACGCACTGTAGCCGGAGCCGCAGGAGCTGCAAAAACGAGCTCCGCCGGCTTCATGAACAGTGACGAGTGAACAGTGAGACGAAAAAGTAGGAGAGAGAAAAACAGCTCCAATGAACAGTGTTGCTACAGTAGAGGAGAGAGAAAAATGGCTTCATGAACAGTACCAGTGTCGATGGAAGCCGGAGCCGTCGGAGCCGAAACAAACGAGTCCATAGTGTGGTGGAATGACTAGGTAGGTACATACTCCATTCTAAATTATTGTTAATTTTAGTTTTATTCTAGGTTAAATTTCTTTAATTTTGACTAATGTTACAGAGCAATATATCGACAACTATAATACTAAATTAGTCTCTTTGAGCGATGATACAGCTCATGCGAAATTTGGTAACTTCATTTGGACCCGAAACATGAATCAAAACTCAAAAGACATTTCTTTTTTTTTCAAAAAAAAAAAGAGTTAAGGACACCATCGTTGTCGTGCTGTTGCGCTTCCAATCAATTAGAGATTAGAGATAATATACTCAGGTTTTTTTTTTTTGAGCAACAGATGTATACTCATGATTAAACTGTACTCTTATATTATTATTAATTATTGTGTAGAGGGGTGGAGCTGGGCCTAGTAGGCCCAGGGCCGTGGCCCTAGTCGTGGAAATTTTGGGCCAACAAAAATAGGTCCAGCAACTAAACAAGGGCCGTGGCTGGCCATCGGCCGCTGGACAGCCAGAGTGGCGGCCGGCCTCCTTGCCGTTCACGAAGTGCTCAAGTCGCCATCCGCTGGCTGCCGGTCCGTCGTCCATGCGTGGGCGGCGTGACCCGAAACATGTTTGCAAGGTGCTTGGCTTGGCTGCTCTACCTGCTCCGCTGCTCGCTGGCGGCACCGCAGCATAGCTGTACAGGCACCACGGCGGCCGCGTTACGGCAGGGCGCAGGCTACAGCTGCCTGTCACAATCCCTCAGGTTCTCTAATCCAATTTTCAGATCCAAAGTCCAAACATTTATAGTTCAAATTTGAAAACTTGTACACTTTTGAATGTAAAAATTATATGGTTCACAATGAAGGGAACCGAAACTTTATTTACTACCTTATTTTCCTTGTGTTGATATCATACAACTAGATACTTTTTTTCTTTATCTTAGCTATTTTTCAATGTGTGGTATTAGTGAGGTGTAAGCAAAAGTGTTCTGGAGAAAGGGAAAAAGATGGAGAAGGAAGGAGAAAGAAAGAGGGGAATATTCAAGGGGCTGCTTTTTTTATTCATATCCTACTTTTGGAAAAGCTGCATTTGTTCCGATCGCATGCACGCAAAAATAATTAAGCATACAATTATAGTTTATAAATAGGAAGTTGATTACCACCAGGTGGCTGGCAAAAAATCTAATTAACCACAATTCTTAACACAACCAGCGTGTCATATCAAGCCGACTATAACAAATAAAGGGAAGCTTTATTATATAGAACTTTTGGAAGACCGAGCTAAGCAGAATTATCTGCAATGTAATGCCATTTCCCCAACCATTATTCTTCAAACATATCATTAACAGTTTCCAACAAAATAGACCGGTCGAATAGCAGACCAACAGAATGGCGGCACTAAATTGAAAACATTCAGGTAGCCCCATTCACGTGACATTTCAGAGGCCCCAATGCTACTGTAATAGGAGAAAGGGTTTGCACCAAATTCTACCAATGTTACTGTAACAGGAGCAAGGGTTTGCACCCAAAGTCAGCAATCTAATCTGTGTACTTCATGTCAGACACCCTGAAGCCAGGCATCTCAAATGAAGTGGCGAACTTCTCAACCTCCGTCCTCAGGTTTTCTATGTCCTTGTTTCCCACCAAGCCCTTTTTGAAGTCCCTGAGAATCTTGCCATGCTCCTCCTGGATGATCAAGCAGATGGTCACAGCTTGGTGAAGGTACTCGGCAATCTGCACGAAGTCCTTCTCAACCAAACCCCTTGAGGTCATAGCAGGTGTACCTGGGAATGAATAGTTTTCAGAAAAGATGTAAACTTGTTGGTTTGCTGTTGGAACATCAATAGATCAGTGCAAAGTCCAGGGATTAGCAGGAAAAACTGCCCTATACTAAATTGTCATGATCCTGACTTGGAAAATATATTCTCTAACAGTAGTAACCCCAAAATCTACTTTACAAAAAAAAAAAAAAAAAAAAAAAAAAAACCCATTCATGATTACTTCAGCATGTTGAATTTCTATCTTCCTGGACAGCAAGTAAAGAACTGCCTAATCTTCCGGTTGTAAACTTTCTCTGGGTGAAAAGAGAATGTGGGCCTTCCAAAAGCATGATTAGTTTTGACCGCTATTATTATTGCCCTTAATGATTAAATAGACCAAAACCACTGATGGTTTTACTTCAAGCCATGACAAGTTCTAGAGGTTTTATGAAGATTTAAAGTGTTGTGTGCTTAACCTGGAAGATTAATCAGTCCAATAGAAAAATGTAAGGAATTAAAATTATTGTATGTAGACCAAAAGAATCTAAAATCACTCATTTTAGACTTAAAAGAGGTCCATAATAACAGGAATCATCACTGAAGGGAAGCAGATGCAGATACCCTACAAGATTTTATATAACATATACAACACTATTTTATTTGTTGGCTCATCTCACACCGTGCTGTACTCCAGGATACCACAGTATATGACAAGTAAAACAATATTAAATTAATTGACCCATAACCTCTTTCCTTCTCAGTGACCCCTAACAGTAACAGAGTAAAAAAAACATGAGATAAAAAAGAGCAACAGAATCCTATTCACGCATTATACATCACACGATAAATCTGTTGGTAAGAAAGAGATACTGACCAATGCGAACACCGCCAGGTGTCATTGCACTGCTGTCACCAAAGACAGCATTTTTGTTCAGTGTAATGTTGCATAGGTCACATAGCAATTCAACTTTATTACCTGCAATTTGGATAAACCAATTTTATAGCAAGTTTGCACAGCCTGCTAAGGGAAAGCCAAAACATGCCATTGAATCCTGCTATGCTCTTCGCCAAAAAAAGAAGAAGAATCCTGCTATGCATACCAGTCAAGCCAAGAGGACGGAGATCCCAGAGAACAAGGTGGTTCTCTGTTCCATCAGTAACCAACTTGTAGCCCTTACTCATCAAATGGTTACCAAGGGCAACTGCGTTTGCCTTGACCTGCTGGATATAGGCCTTGAATCCAGGTGACATGGCCTGTTTCAAGGCTACAGCTAGAGCACCAATCTGGTGATTGTGAGGCCCCCCCTGGAGTGACGGGAACACAGCAAAGTTGATCTTGTCCTCATAGTCATAAAGAGCACCCTCAGGCTGGCCCTTTTTCAGAGGCTTTGGGCCCTTCCTGTAGAAAATCATACCAGACCTTGGTCCTCGAAGACTCTTGTGGGTCGTAGTGGTAACCACATCGGAGTACTCAAAAGGATTCAAAGCCTCCTACAGAAGAGTGAAGGAATTAACATGGATAGTAAAGTAAAAGAAGATACAGAATATGGGAGTTCTGCAGGAACTGTGGAAACTACAAAGTTTAATTCGAAAAATTCAAATTTCTGCATCCATAACTACCCTGGTCGAATAATAGCATCATGTCATCACTTTGTTTGGATTACAGGCATTTGGTGCTCCATTTGTATTTTCATAAGTTAATGGTTAACTATTGATGCAATACACTCTATAAAATACTTGCCTTCCTTTCATGGAGGTATGTTTGCTCCATAGGGAAAACTGTTAGTTTTTCTTCCCTTCTGCTCCAACAAAACTTTTTTGTGTGTGTGCGTGCGAACTCTATCTGGCTAAATGAGTGACACCAGCTGATGGTGCGCAATTAGGATGATCCCTCCCCCACTTACCATGAGACTTGCCTTACACAGAAAAGATACAGCTTCTGTATCAACTACCCAGGTAATCGCAATTCACAATAGAAAGTAAACGTTTATATTCATAAACAATCGGCAAATGAAACCCATATATGATTTAAATGCACAGGAACAAGGGCGATTTGTTACCTGCGCAGCAACGAGACCACTGATATGAGCCATGTCGCAGAGCAACATGGCCCCGCACTTGTCTGCGATGGCCCTGAGCCTTGCATAATCCCACTCCCGAGGGTACGCACTACCGCCGCAGATGATAAGCTTGGGGCGGAAATCCATGGCCTTCTCCTCCAGCCTGTCGTAGTCGACGTACCCGGTGTCGAAGCTCACCTTATACGGCAGGCTCTGGAAGTAGATGGAGGTTGCAGAAATCTTCTTGCCGCCCGCCGTGTAGTACCCGTGGGTGAGGTGGCCCCCGGACGGCAGGTCGAGCCCCATGAGCGTGTCGTGCGGCTGGAGCAGCCCCGTGTAGGCCGCGAAGTTGGCGGGGGACCCCGAGTAGGGCTGCACGTTGACGCCCCATCGGTCCGGGTCGAGGCGGAACGCGGCGAGCGCGCGGGCCCGGCAGAGCTCCTCGACCTCGTCGATGACCTCGTTGCCGCCGTAGTAGCGCGCCCCCGGCATGCCCTCCGAGTACTTGTTGGTGAGCGGGGAGCCCAGCGCCTCCATGACCGCGAGCGAGGTGAAGTTCTCCGACGCGATGAGCTCGATGCCGGACCGCTGCCGCCGCTTCTCGCGCTCGATTAGGTCGTACACCTCCGGGTCGACCTCGGCCAGCGGCCTCAGCCCCCACTCCTCCACGGCGTCCATGGCTGCCGCGGCCGTCGTGGCCGTGGGGGACGCCGTAGTGGAGACCGCGGCTGCGGCGGTGGAGAGGTGCGCGGGCCGGGTGGTGGCGGCGGCGGCGCGGAGGAGCGGGGCGTGGAGAAGGGAGCAAGAGGGTTTAGCGTAGGCATGCTTGAAGAGAGCCCTGGAGACGGTGGTGGCGGAGGCTGCGGCGGCGGCGGCGGCCGGGCTGGCGAGATGGTGCGAGGCCATTGCGGCAGCACGCACGCGAGGTGTTCGGTGGAATGCCCGCCACAGATGGCGGCGCTACGGAGCAGAGCAGAGGAGGTGACGGTGACGGTGACGGCTGTGGGGTACTGGGCTGGGCCGCGGCCCGGAGGGGGCGAGCCGCATTTTGAGGGCTGGTGTCGTGGTCACTCGCGCGCCGCTAGCTTTTCGGCCCCGTTGATTCCGCGGGCGAATAATAACTGTTATTTATTTATTTATACCCGTATATCGCAACAGAGATTATCATGACGATTTTGCGGCTTAAAAAATTTATTCAACAACCAAATCATCTATTTCCATACATGCATTTGAAAATCAATGTCACTATTGCAATAAACGTGCTAGTAATACCTAATTGTGTAAGACAGAAAAAAAACCGTGTGTTTATCTACAGTTAAAAAACCGTGTGTTTCTCGCTGGTAGCGACGTAGAGGAGGGGTGGCGTGTTTCTTATCTCGAACCTATTCCTCTCCTTTTTCTTTTGGGAGAATTATGTATTTGGTACTGAAACAAAACAGTCTTTCATATTTGGTGCTAAAAAATTTAAATTTTTTTATTTGGTATTAAGTTAAAATTTTCTTACCTACATAGCACTGCCCGTCCATTTGAGCCAACAACGACGTCAACTAGCTGATGAAATGATATGAATGCCCTTCCCGCACATACGCATGTGTCGCTGAGCGCCTGAGCCGCCGCGTGCTCAGTGCCCTGCCCAGGTGTTAGATTGATGACGTCATCATGGCGTCGTGCCTATGTTAGATACTTTCCTTTTCCTCTTGAAAATAAAACCAAAAATACATAAATACCTTTACCTATCCTCGTCACCACGGCCAAGAAGGCGAAAGCAAGGAAGCGGAGCACTTGCTAACGCCGGCGAGGAGTACGTGCTGCCCCCGGTCTACTGCGTGGGGCCGCTGGTCATCGGCGGCGACACGAGTGCCTCGCGTGGCTCGACGCGCAGTCGGAGAAGAGCGTCGTGTTCCTCTGCTTCGGAAGCAGATGCGCGCACTCGGCTGAGCAGCTACGAGACATCGCCGCTGCCCTTGATAGGTCTGGGCAGCGGTTCCTGTGGGCTGTGCGGACGCCGCCAGCCGGCACCGACGACGGCGATTCGGAGAGTCTCGACACGCTGTTTCCAGAGGGGTTCTTGGAGTGGAGTGTGGACCAAGGATCGGGGCCTCGTCGTGCGGTCATGGGCGCCGCAGGTTGAAGTGCTGCGCCACCCATCGACGCCTCGACGGGCGCGTTCGTGACGCACTGCGGACGGAACTCGACGCTGGAAGCCATCACGGGGGGGGTCGATGCTGTGCTGGCCATTCTACGTGGAGCAGCTGATGAATAAGGTGTTCGTGACCGAGGGCATGGGCGTTGGGGTGGAGATGGAGGGGTACACAACGAGCTTCGTCAAATCCGAGGAGGTGGAGGCCAAGGTGAGGCTGGCGATGGAATCTGAGGAGGGCAAGAGCATCAGGGTCCGAGCGGCAGCACTCAAGAATGAAGCAAGGGCAAGAGCATCAGGGTCCGAGCGGCAGCACTCAAGAATGAAGCAATAGCAGCGATGCAGGACGACGGCTCATCGCAAACCTCGTTTGCCAGGTTCTTGTTTGATGCAAAGAATCTTCATGAACAGCTTGGCTAGTGAATAGTGATCGGCTCCTCTTGGCATCCTCTTGGCATGAACTCCTTGTCGGCGTCACGGCACTCTGTCGTCTGCTTCTTCTCCATTAGGAAGTGCTCTGCTTCCTTGCTTTCGTCTTCTTGGCTGTGGTGACCAGGACGAGTAAAGGTATTTATGTATTTTTGGTTTTATTTTCAAGAGGAAAAGAGAAGTATATGACATAGACACGACGTCATGATGACGGCATCAAGCTAACAGCTGGCCAGGGCACTAAGCACGCGGCGGCTCAGGCGCTCAGCGACACGTGCGTGCGTGCGGGAAGGGCATTTATGTCATTTCATCAGCTAGTTGACGTCGTTGTTGGCTCACATGGACGGCAGTGCTATCTAGGTAAGAAAATTTCAACTTGGTGTCAAATAAGAAAGTTCAAAATTTTTAGTGCCAAATACATAGTGCCAAATACATAATTCTCTCTTTTCTTTTTTGCGGGCTTCCTGGTCGGTGAGCATTCTGCGACTTGACGGAAGGTGCGGTCCTACCATCCAAAGAATCACCACCCGGCCACTGGATTTGAGCGTCTATATAGTATATACTTTGCCTAGCCTGCCTTTACTAACCAGGACTCTATTTAGATTTATATAGGACTAATAGTTAGTTGACTAATTTTTTTTATCCCTATATAATATAAGTATAAATAGATAGATTAATTGCTACTGATAAGTTTATTAGCCTACTGATGCTACTGATGGACCTGTTTGGATTCTGTCACTACCCCAGCTGTGTTTTCTCCCGTCGGCCCCGCGTCCTCCGTTAGCGGCACTGAAGCATCCTTGCGTGGCAGCGAAACTGTCTGGAGAGGTGTCTCCCGTCGGTGGGGCACCGTCACGGAGATGCTCTGGTGCTTTTCGCAGGCAGCAAATGGACGTGCGCGTGCTTCCCGGTGCCTCAGCTTCGCTCCCGCGACAGTGCGACCTTATCTTCTATTCTTCCCCCAAATCCTCTCTCCTCACGCAACCACAGGCGCCGCCGCCCAGCCACCCGCGCCATGTGCCGCCTAAGCCTCCAGCGACCGCCGCCGCCCTAGCGACCGCCGCCGCACGACATCGTTGCCCGGTGGCTAGCAACCCCGCCGCACCGAGCAACCAGCAGTGCCGCCGCCGCTCCCATCCACCACGCCGTCCGCCTCAGCCAGTAGCGCGACCACACGTCGTGGGCCTCAGGCAGCAGCTCCCTCCGACGCCACAAGGTGCTGTGCCGATTTCGATTTCAATTTCTTCCTCCTTCGATTTTTCCCTATTTAGATCGAAAATTAATTTTACATCTTGTAATTAAGTTGCTTTCGCCCTTGTTGATTGAGCTCTCATCTGACTTGATTTGGCCTCCCATTTCGTCTGCTCGCTTCAGGGCTTCTTTGTTCTTGCAGCAGCGGACGTCTAGCGGGAGCAACCTAGACTACCAACTCATATATGGCACCTCCATCTGGAAGAACTCTCCTGTCACTGTCGAACAGCAAGGTCAGACCACGCCTTGTCTCTCCTTCCTAGTTTCCTTTCTCCCTACACGAATTATTATCTAGCATATATGTTCTTCGTTTATGATAGCCTTGCTGTGGTGAATTAGCTGCTATTTGGTTGCTAGCTGTTGTGATCTGCTATATTTTGCTCAAATTTAGATATAACACAAAATTCAGTGACTAATTTTGCTTTTGCTGCTCTATTTTTGCATTGTGATTTACTAGTTATGGTGTACTAGCCGGATAGAAATTTGTTATTATGTCTTTTAGTGTTCTATTACTAGCTGTATATGAATTTTTATTTTGTTTGACTAAAGTAATTTGTGTTATGTCTGAATTGGTAACAGGTTCCCCACTGTGATCTGGTTGCCTGTTGCTGCTTTATTTGGTTGTGTGACATGTTTTCAGATCGTATTATCGATGCTAGTCGTATGACCACCGATCGGACGACTAATCGCGATTAGTCGTCGATAAGGGTTGATTAGTCGGTCCTAATCAGTCAAATCGCCTAGTCGGACATTTAGTCGTCATTATGTCTAGATGGCCTGATCGACCATGTATATACTATATATATGATGTAAATATATGTAAACATGGCCATAATAAATAGGTAAATGTTAGAGGCAAGCAACCAAGCACAGTTTGGCATGTAATCATGTTTGCAATGAATCATTATCACGGTGATTTGGCCACTTACCTGTAACTACTGCTTGCTGATGCCTGATGGTGAGTGCTGACTGCTGACTTGTGGCTAGAGCTGGCCTCGAAGTCTTGGACAACTACTGTGACTCTGCTAGCTACTGGTTAGCTCCTATTTTCTGTCTCAAGTTGGCAGATAAGATATGACAGATCGTGGGTAGATGTATAGTGGTTGGAAGCGTGGTAGGCTATCAAATGAATGGGTTGACAAAACAAAAGAGTTTTTTTGGATCATGCCTTCTCAATCCCTGAATTAGTTGTGTCGGGTTCATAAACCCGGGGTCCCTCGGGGACCGGCTTCCGCGCCAAGGCTCGGCCCAAGAGTCTAAATACAACAGGCCGGAAGGACGTCCCAGTTGCCGACCAGAAGGTCGGGACCGAAAGGAGCGGCGCCCGCTCGTCGACCCCTTCGGCCCACCACTCCGATCAGAGCACTCGCTTCGGCCTCCAGCCGCCTCCGGACGCCCTCTCCGATCAGAAGGCCTGGCCCAAAGCGCTACTTCCGACTCCGACCCCGCGTCCCTCCGACCGGGTCTCGTAGGAACCCTGCTCACCGCTCTTCTCTGACCGGCGCACTCAGAGCCGACTGGAGCCATCCGACCAGGGACGCCCGCTCGGTAGGAACCAGGAGACGTGCGGAGGAAAGCAAGGCAAGGCTCACAAGTCAAAACCACTATACCAGGGACCATACCCTGCACGGAACAGTACTCTGCAGCCACCCTGACACAAACAGTATTGTAGGCGCCGACATCTATTGTAGGCGCCGCTAAAAACTCCTATACAGTAAGATCCCCCACGTGCCTCTAGGCACCGATAGCGTTATGGGCACCAGGATTTACCGTACCGGGTGAACGTGGTGAGACTCCTCACATGCCTCTAGGCATCGAACAGTATTTGTACCGACGTCTACCATCCCTGAAGAAGGCAGCACGACCTCCCACATGCATCTGACATTCTATAGTAACATCAATAGTGTTGTAGGCACATACCATTATCTTGTAGCTGCCGGTGTGGGCAACAAGGCTCGATAGGCATGGGCAACAAGGCTCGGTAACATACGCACCCTTTCCCTCTCACTTGTAAAGTCGTCCCCTTTATCTATAAAAGGGGGTGCGCTTCCTCCAACAAAGGAGACCGATTCCAGTTGATCAGAATTCCTAAGTTCACTAGCTCACAACCACAGAACCGCCAGTTCGGACCTCAAGCACCCACTTGAACA
Source organism: Miscanthus floridulus (assembly GCF_019320115.1). Classification (NCBI taxonomy): domain Eukaryota; kingdom Viridiplantae; phylum Streptophyta; class Magnoliopsida; order Poales; family Poaceae; genus Miscanthus; species Miscanthus floridulus. The sequence continues at coordinate 69,028,451 of NC_089593.1, forward strand.
CTTAGTTCATAGCGAAGTTTCTGTCACTCTCGGCCCTTTCGACCGGAGCCGACCAAACCTCTTGTACACCCCATCTTTCTCCTTCCCGTTTGTAACCCCACTGCAAACTTTGAGCACCTAGGCTCAGGAATAAAGTCACCAACCGACCCTGACTAGACGTAGGGCACATTGCCTGAACCAGTATAAATCCTGTGTCATTGAGTGCTAGACCACCTCCGATCACAACGTACAGCAAAACTATAAATATTCACTAGTTGGTCACTTTCTGCACCGATAAGTTGAGTCTGATACAATTAGATGCCCTTGTTCCATATGCTGGAATTTTTTCAGGCATAAAAGGCCTAGGATAGAGTTGCATTTGTGCCACAATGGGTTCAAGGAAAATTACCAAACTTGGACAACACATGGTGAGAGGCGGGGAAATCAGAACCTTGAGATTGGTTCTGAAGTAGAACATGAGGGATTTGGTGAGACATATCAGATGGATGCTATGTTAGTTGACTTAGCTGGTGAGCATCCACCATTAGATGATGAAACACCAACTGGTTTTGCCGAAGCCTTCTATAGAATGGTTGTTAGTGCAGATGAGCAAGTACATGAGCAAACCTTGCATTCTAGTCTCTCTGTCGTTGCTCGTCTATTGGCCATTAAATCACAGTACAATCTTTCAGTAGCATGTTATGATGATTATATGGAACTGATGCATGAACTTCTTCCTCCTAATTCTAGGATTCCTAACAACTTCTATCGGTCTAGAAAACTGCTAGAGGGCCTTGGTATGCCATACCATAAAATTGATGTCTGTGATAAAAACTGCATGTTGTACCACAAAGATAACAAGGATAAGGATAAGTGTGACATATGCGGTACCTCCCACTATAAGGATGGATCAAACAAGGTTCCTCGTAAAGTGTTGCGCTACCTGCCCATTACAGATAGGTTACAAAGATTATATGCACATGAGGGCACAGCAAAACTCATGCGTTCACACAAAGAAAATCTAGCAAACTCTACTAAAATGTTGCATCCATGTCATGGAGAGGCATGGAAGCAATTTGATGATGATTTCCCAAACTTCGCAGAAGATGCTAGGAATGTAAGACTTGGTATTGCAACTAATAGGTTCACACCATATAAATTGAATGCAGCCTCTTACTCTTGTTGGGCAGTATTTTGGGTTCCCTATAATCTTCCACCCGGTGTTTGTATGAAGCCTAAGTATATATTCCTTGCTATGGTCATCCCTGGACCAGAACACCCTAGAAAAAACCTAAGTATCTTGCTCCAACCTTTGGTAGATAAATTGATAGAGCTATGGGATGGGGTATGGACATGGGATGCTTCAGTGAAGTGAAGGTTTAAAATGAAAGCATCATACTTATGGTCTATACATGATTTTCATGCATATGGCATGTTTGCTGGATGGAGCACCCATGGGTTTTTTGCATGTCCACAATGCATGTGTGATTCTAATGCATATCGATTACGTAAAGGTTGTAAGGCTACCTGGTTTGACTGCCATAGGCGGTTTCTTCCTGTAGACCATCCTTTTTGGATTCAAGAAAATGCTTTTCGCAAGGGCAAGGTAGTGCGAGAAGGCCCCCCTAGGTACTTAACTAGAGGGGAGGTCAGCTGTACAGACTAGTTGATGACATAGACAAATATGACAAAGAACACAACTGGACATATATAAGTGGCCTTTGGTAGCTTCCTTACTTCACTAAATTACTGCTTCGTCACAACATAGATGTGATGCATAATGAAAAAAATGTGGCTGAAGCTATTTGGAACACATGTTTTGATATTTTAGATAAGACTAAAGGTAATGTGAAAGCTAGACAAGACATGGAACTACTTTGCAACCACCCTTCTCTTCATTTGTACCAAAGGAATGGCAAGTGGCAGAGACCAAGGGCTCTATACTGCATAGATAAGGATGACAAACCCAAAATTTTAAATTGGTTCCAAGAACTTAAGTTTCCAGATGGGTATGCGACTAATATTAGGCGTGGGGTTAATCTACTACAAAAGAAGATTTTTGGTTTGAAAAGTCATGACTTTCATATCTTTATTGAGCGCATACTTCCTGTTGCATTCCGGGGGTTTGTACCTGATGATATTTGGACCTGCTTGGTTGAGTTGAGTTATTTTTATAGATAGTTGTGTGCTAAACAAATCAGTAGAGAATCAATATTAGTATTGCAGGAGAACATAGCAGTCCTTATCTACAAACTAGAAAAGATATTCCCCCCAGGCTTCTTCAATCCAATGCAACATCTAATAATTCATCTTTGTAATGAGGCACTGTTAGGAGGCCCTGTCCAATATCGATGGATGTATCCATTTGAGAGGTGAACCCAAAACTCAATTATTCATCTATTTAATATGGTACTTACTGGAGTTACTAAATAAAATTTAACATGTAGGTATATTCAGGGCATTAAAAAGAAAGTCCGAAATAAGGCTTGAGTTGAGGGATCCATTGTTGAGGCTTACCTTGTTGAAGAGGCTGCAAACTTTCTTTCGATGTATTTTAGATCTAAAGTACATTCTATATGAAATAAAACCTAGAGATACGATGATGGTGGCTCAACTTCTGCTAGAGGTTGTGGCATAGAATTATTTGAGCACACTGGTAGATGCTTCATCTCACAAGGCTTTCATGACCTCACAACACAACAATGGAAGGCAGCAGCCCTATACATATTAACTAACATCCCAGAGATGGATGATTTCTTCAAGTATGTCTTCTTTTAAAATGCTCCTTCAAAGTTATTTTATGATTTATAATTGCACTATAACACCGTCAAATATGCCCTTGTAGAGAATTTGACAACGAACAATGGAAGGGTCGCTCATAGCCAACTGAGAAACAAATCAATAACTTAAGACTAGATGGTTGGAAAGGAATACGTGGCAGCAATAGAGGGCCCAACTTCTTTGATTGGTTCAAAAATATAGTAATGCCTCAACTCAATTAGAGCAAGTTTTTTTCTTCATTTTAAATCACAAGCACTAATAAATGTAATGCAACTCTTTGCAGTGTACAATCAGATCAAGTGTTCACAATGTGTTGCGTCAAATGTCATATGGGTTTCGCAAAAGAGTGTCCTCCTATGGTTGCTATGATGTGAATGGATATAGATTTCGGTCCGAGAAGTATGAGAGTAAGAGGACAGGATTAGCTACAACCAATAGTGGTGTTTGTGTGACGTGTAGTGATGGCGATGGTAGTGTTCTTGAGTACTTTGGTGTTATTGAAGACATTCTGAAAATTTCTTAGGAAGGCATGGAACAACTTGAGCTTGTTCTATTTTATTGTCGCTGGTTTGATCCAACCTCTAGGGGTGTTAGGCGAACTAAAAATCTTAGTTTGGTGGAAGTAAAGTATAGCTCAAGGCTTCAAAATTTTGAACCATTTGTGTTGGCGAGTCAAGTTACACAAGTTTATTATCTGTCATATGTTTGTGATAAACCTAATTTGAGAGATTGGTGGGTAGTGTACCATGTCGCACCACGAGACCGTTTGCCTGCAATTGACATCAATAATGATGGCATTGAAACTGAAGAACCATCACATGACATCTCTTTTTTTCAAGAGGATGGACTAGAGGGCACATTTGTAATCGATCTAGGTGACATTGAAATTGTTGCTTTAGCAGTAGATGAAATAACTGATCCAAAAGAACTGGAAGATCTAGAGAAGCAAACTGATGCTCCACAATAGGAAGAGATATTAGAAACTGATGAAGAAGGCGACAAAGATGCTGATGAATCTTATGACGAAGACTGCTATGAAGAGGAGGATTTCTAAAATGCTTCTTGTATTTCTGAAATTATTGTACTGATGTTTAAGTCTTAGTTCTATCCTCATCTGGACTCACTGCTATGTATCTGCTTAAGTCTTAGTTCTATCCTAATCTGGACTCACTGCTATATGTATCTTATGTGTGCTGCTATGTATCTTATGTGTGCTGTTATGCATCTTATGTATGCAGTCTCTTTTTCTGCTGCTTGTACTGTTGCATTTAAAAGTTTGCTGATTATACTATTGCATTTAAAAGTCTGCTACTAACATTTTGTTTTAACATGTTATGTGGCAGGAGATGCAGTCCTTCAATCATCGGACGGATAGGCTACCAGCAGATGGCCTCCTGAAGGGTCAGGGCATGTCATCTTGAAGTAATAGGTGCCAGATTGCGTATTGAAGGCATGTGTGTTTGTGCAGCAGCAAGTTGTGTTGGGAGCTAGATATTACCTTCATAGGCGCCTGTTAGGAAACTACCATTTGAACCTATGGCTGTTAGGTACCTAACTAGGAACCGTACTTCAAATTGTGCTAGCTGTTAGGTACCTAACTAGAAGGCTAACTAGCTGACAGTAACTATAATTTAGCTTTGAATTGAGTTGTATTTGTTATGAACAACTTGAATGATGTTTTAAGACCATCTGCAATATTTATATTACTTGAGTATGGATGAATGGTTGAATGACTTGCTATATAATATTGTTGCAATGAGTGGTTAAATCAGTTGCTGTTACCAGTAACTTTAATGGCTCAAATTTTTGAATGCGCAAATTGGCAGGCAGATCATTTACTGTTAGAGATACTTGACGGTAGGTAACTGATGGGGAAGACAAATTTTTCCCTGACGGGTCACTGTCCGACAGAGAAAGTTTGAATATATCCTGACGGTAAAGTAACCGACATGGAAAGTTGGAAGCATCATATCCATGACGGTTTCGTACCCAACAAGAAATAGTTCCTGACGGGTGTCCATAAACTATCAGGCTAGGTCTTTCCTGACGGTTTAAACCGTCAGGGAATAGTTACTAACGGTTTTCCGTCAGGGAAGGTCCACTTTCCCTGTCAAAAGTTTAATGACTAAAGTTGATGACTAAAACTTTAGACCACTTTAACTCACTTGTGTGGTCTAAAGTTTTTGTGAGGTAGTCTAAACATTAGACAACACTTTAGACCTTATGTTTGGAGCCTCAAAGAGTTACAATGATGTAAAGTTTACTATAGACCATGTGATCCAAACATGGCTTATTTGTTAGTTTTAGATTATATGTTTGATCATAGTTCTAGTGTAATTAAACAGACTCTGGATTGAGGCGGCGTGCATAGATCAGGGTTTTTTAAAAAGGAAATCAGAGATTGTGTTTATGGTGGTGATCAATAAGTTGCTGCCCATGCTAACATAGTTGTTATATCTCTCCTTCTGATCCAGCACCTACTACATTCATGGCTAATAGTGTCGTGCCATACCATGTTAGTATCGAGCTGCCCGATTGACCATCTATATTCCCATCCGCTTGCTCGGTCGCCTCTAACACACTCCCATCTCTGGTCTCTCCGCTCGACCACCCCTCCGATTCTTAGTCCACTCGCTCGGCCTTCCCTTTGACCTACGCATCTCCCTTCACTTTTCGTCTTCACTATCCACCTAGTTTGGCTACTCTGCGAGGCGATGCCACCTCCCTGTGGCCCCTCCCACCCCCACCCTACCTTACAAGCGTGACCATGGCAAGCATGGAGCAAGTAGCCCAGCAAACGACGAGTAGGCGGCAAGGCAACAAGTTCTACGTAGACTTCTTTTGATTTTGTGATTGAATTTTTGGCAATTTGATGTATCTGTGGTGTTTGATTGATTTGTGCAGATGGAAGATGGAGACTCGTGATTTTTGTCAATTTTTTCTTTATCTTTGCCAAGAGGTGATATCGGGCTGACATGGCCCATTAGGGTCATCAGGCTTACCCATCCGGCATGGCACGGTTAATTGCACTTAGTGTCGTGCCTAGGCTTTAGATTGACCCCATGAGCATCACGACATGGCATTTATGCCATTCAGACCGATGCCCAAATGAGTCATGCTAAAATGGGCCTATGTTGTGCTCGCCCGTGCTGTCCATTTGACCATCTATACAACAAACGCATTTTCATATGGTAATGCTCAGGGGTGGGCATTCGTCCACGCTGCCTTCCTGGGCCTGTGCACTACCGGCCCAATAAGCCTGCCTATTTCTCTCTACCTTCCCCCATTTCGCTCTCTCAGAACGAAAATATCTCCCCACTCGCTCCCCATCGCGCACTTCATAGCGCTGTGTGGCCATCCATGGGCCCGCCCCACTCCGCATTTACTGCCTTGGCCATCTCCCCGCACACACCCCATATATCCTGTGTTGCTCGCTCCTCGCTCCTGCCCATCGCGCGCCTCTCGCTCCTTGCTCCCGCAGTTCCACCCACGTCGTCGGGCGCGTCGCCCACCTCCGCTAGTGCTTGTGGTGCTCGCTCGCCACCGGCTCCATCCCCGAGGCCGGAATCAACCAGCCCTGGCCTCCCCTCTCCTATGTTGTAAATGTATGTTTCAAGTGTTTCAGATATTTTGGAGATATGTTGCAAATGTTTTATATGGATATTGCAAAAGTAGATCGGGATGTTTGCATATGTTGCAAGTGTTTTAGAGGCATGTTGCACATGTTTGTTCAAAATTTTCATCTGTTTCAGACGTATGTTGCAAGCAGTTTTGATCTGGATGTTGTATATGTTTCACAAATATGTTGCAAGAGTATATTCCAAATGCTTCAGTTGTTTTATTCTTATTACGTTGTAGTAAGTGTTTTCATGTTACAAGTTGCAAGTGTTTTATCTAGATATGTTGCATATGTTTCACACATATGTTGCAAGTATATGTTTTAAATGTTATCTGCTTTAGACGTATGTTACTTTCAAGTGTTTTTCATGTTGCAAGTGTTTTGTGTTTCAAAGGTATGTTCAGAGAGTCATAGGGGCACGACCCGGGCGCCGAGGAAGGGCACGGCAAGCCAGGGCCATCGGATAGGGCCCAGGCATGCTTGCGGTCCTACGGACGGGGCGTGCTCGTCCTCATCCCGGCTCTCGGGTCCTGCCCGGGCGGAGAGAGATCGAGGACGGGGTTAGGGGAAGGAGCGGCGAGCACGAGGCGGGGCGAGGCGAAAGGGGATGGACGTGCGCAAGCAGCAGTGGCAGCGCGCGGGCGGGCGGGCAGGCTGGCGATCGAAGCCGAGGTCGCGTGATGGCGTTTCTGCTGGGTTGTTCGACGGATTCCCATCGGACGTTCGGGCGCCAGCAATTCCCATTTTCATAAGAAAGCAACAACTTGTCTTTCAATCCAACCTGGGGAAGATATCAATAACCAGTGGCGTTACATGAAACAGTTTTGTGGCGTTACAATGAAACACAGAAACAGCCTTATTGTGGTCCAGTACACGGTACAACCGGCAAACTGGTGGCATGTCATGAATATACACGATAGCTTCTGGAAGTTCACACGGCGTCGTACAAGAGCTTCTCGAAGCCCGGCAGGTACTCGGGCTCCAGAGTGTGACGAGCACGGTGACTCGGCTCTCCTTGTCATTACCACGCGGCAGCAGGAAGACCATGCCGCCGAAGATCCTCACCACCGGCGTCACGAGCCGGGGCACGCCCCAGCCGGCTCACCAATTGATCATAGCCACGTCTGATTCCGCCGGCGCCGTTTTCCCCACGACGAACTTCACCGTTGATACGGTTTTAATTTACACCAGCAAACATATATACATGTGCGTTAAATGGGATGTTCTACTTGTTGCATCGTTACCTGGACGTTGCAATTTGGGGATTTATTTAGCGATCACGAAATCAGATCTATACTGTGTTTAGACGTATGCTCCCTCTTAACTTGTTCAGGTACGGGAGGTATAGAAATTTATCAATGATCGTGCCATGTCTTGCAATTTATTTTAGGCACTATATCTGAATACTTACTAACACGTGCATATATACAGAAACACTTCGTGTTCCAAAATGGCCGTTTTAGAATCGTACTTCACACTCACTATAGCAAAAGACAATTTTAGAAGATAGCCCCTCTCATCAATAGAGGCTGTCATACATATATCTAGGGACCACCTCCGTAAATGTTCAGGTCCAGAAAAATGACTGTCTCTGAAAATAATTTAACGAAGCAGCCATTCTAAGTGTCCATCTTGAAAAATCGAATAATAGAGGCGGACATCTAAATAGACCCGTCTTTTTGTAAATAGTTGCATCAAAAAATAATTTCATAGCTTTCATAAACTTTATATAAAAAATTGTAGCCCTCGACACGGTTCACAACTTGGTAGTTGGAAAAAAATTTATTCGAAACTATTTAAATTCCCAAAATATTGTTTTAGTTTCATGGACTTTTTGAAAAAATAAATGTTTTCAACAACCTCGAATGTTGAAATGGTATATAACAAAGTTATGGTTCTCAATACAATCTAGAACTTTGTAGTTGATTTTTTTTCTATTCGAAGTCATCTAGAGTCCTAAATACGTGTTTTAAGTTCATAGATTTAGAAATTCAAGATTTAGAATTTCTAAACGACCTTAAATGTTCAGGTAGTTAATATCAAAGCTGTACTGGCCAACCTGATTTATATGTTTGCTGATGATAAGTTGATTTGAAGTTATTTAGTGTCTCAAATATTTGTTTCAAATTCACATATTTTGACAATCATTTATTTTAAATTTTCAAACAACCTTGGATGGAGACACATCCTACATCAAAGTCGCAGTGCCGGGCAAGATTTAGGGCATGTTTGGTTCGCCTAGTAGCTACTAAATTTAGTAGCTTTTAGTCACTTTAGTAACTTTTTAATCAAACACTATGACTAAAAGCTACTAAAAGAGCTTTAGTCATCTCTAGTAACTCTGGAGTTACTAAAAGTGACTAAACCGTTTAGTAGCTACTAAAGTTTAGTAGCTCGAACCAAACACCCTCTTAAAACATTTTAGTTGAAACTTTTTGATACACAAAGACAACATCCTATATATATATTTATAAATGAGAGTGGTGGAATGGTAAGGAGTTATTATTGCTTTGGAGTAGGTAGTTGGTTCAAGTCATAAGAAGCACCTAATTTTTTGATATTTTGAGTTTTCTGAAAATCATTAACAGAGGATGTCGTGTATAAATAACATTAATAGAGGCAGTGCTCGCCTCTGTTACTTTTATAGAGGCAGGCATATCGACTTTCTTAGGCTATCTCCAACAACAACATCCAAAATACAAGACCCATTCGTCATTTGGGTAGTGCTACAGACAAAAGGTTTAATACCTATTCAGCATCTTCTCCAACAACAAGATTCAAAAGAGAATCCTTTCTATAAATGAGTTTCCAGGAGAGATGATGCCCATATTTAGGTTGTGCCTCTCAGACAACCCAAAATAGGTCTTCCATATATGTACTCTGTTGGAGGCTGATTTTAAGTCTCTTGCTACCCATTTTGGATTTATGTGTCCATATAGGTTCCTTGTTGAAGACAACCTTATATATCCTCCGAAAATCCGTTCCGTGGTAGTGACTGTACCTGCATGCATGCTCTAACTCTTTGGTTACGGTGGGTTTAGAGATTTATTATTAACAACTGTGTACATGTTCCAACTCTTTTCAGATTGGACTCGCAATGTCCAAACACTCTGCTATAACCTCTACAATTCAAGCGCAGGAGAGAGCAATGAGCCATGAAGACACTTCGTATTCGTATTCCAATTTGTTTTGGCATCAAACTTTATACTGCTTTAAAATGTGCTTTGAAGTTGTCTTGATGAGTTATACAAACATTGTACATCTTGATGAGTTATACAACTTTGTAGTTGAAAACTTTTTTATTTAAATTAATTTACTGCTTCAAAATGTGCTTTGAAAGTTTCTTTGCCGAGTGTAAAAAAATAACACTCGGCAAAGAGAGTGTCAAAAAAATAACACTCGGCAAAGAAGCTCTTTGCCGAGTGTCAAAAAACAAAAAAAAAACACTCGGCAAAGAGACTCTTTGCCGATTGTAAAAAAAAAACACTCGGCAAATAGCCTCTTTGCCGAGTGTAAAAAAAAAACACTTCGAGTGTCTAAAAAACAACGCTCGGCAAACCACCTGTCACTCAGCAAACAGCCGGTCTCCGGTAGTGTATGCTTAGACACGCTAGGCTAATTCGTATGGGCATGGGAAAGAATTGGGTCCAATGGGCATGCTAATATGCTATGCTCGATCGATTTCATCACTTGTCTATCTAAAATTTAGAATGAACTTGCATGTGCTTGTGTCGTTAATTTGAAAAAAGTCTACTTATCTTTTAAACGATGCTTGCGTTGCTGGCTCGCTGCTGGCCTCATGGGCTCTCAAAGGAGAGGGCTGCATGCAGGGCTACAGCCCTAGAGAAGAGGCATACGTTGGCATACATTGGTGAAGATATTCATAAGTCCGCTTAATTATTCAACTTATGGTCTGTTTAAATACACATATATATTAGCTATTTACTAGTTGGAGCAAAAAAAAAAAACTAGCATAAATTAACCATGGTTTGCTAGCTAGTTGGCTAACAACTAGTTGAAGACTTGACTAATTAAAAAATTAGTCCACCTATTAGCTCTCATGTTTAGATGCTAATGTAACGATAAAGCTAACCTCACTTGAGTGATTTGGAGGAATCCATCACTTGAATTTTCTTTTCTCCAAATCTGGCCTCTCCCCCTCTTTATTCTCCAAGTCAGGCATGCATATAAGGGGTTTGGGGGGGGGGGGGGGGGGGGAGGTAGATAGGCCAGGCGGTGGAGACGGCGACCGGGTGGATCGAGGCCCTGGTGGCGGTGGAGGCTACCGGGCCAGGTCGGGAGGGGGGGGGGGGGGGCGGAGTCGAGGCCATTCGACGGAGTTGGAGAAGAAAGTGCCGGCAGGAGGGCCCAGGGGGGGGATGAAGAGGTAGGCCGCTGCGGGTGTGATAGGGTCTCGTCGGAGCTCCGCAACCACAACGGTGAGACCCTACCATGCCACGGCTGGGCGCCGGGCGCTAGGTGGTAGCGGGCGTCGAGAGGAGGAAGATGAACAGTGACCACCGGGAGAAGAAAAATTTGAGTGATGCCTCGCTCGGTTGACATATAGACATATCCTAATTTAATCTAAAAATTAGCTAGTTAATAATTAGCTACGGCATCAAACATGCCCTTATTAGAGAGACGCGCGCACCTGAAACAAGGCGACCATACAAGGGAGCTCCTCGGGTGGTAAGGCTGGCACGAACATCTCCATTACCTCCGGCGACGGCTGGTAGTCCTCGAAGAGCTCCGCGCCAGTCGCGTCCGCACGGGCAACAACAAACTGCACGCCCTCGCTGTTGAAGTCGACATGCCGGCGGCGGCCATCCTCCCCCAGGCTGAGCCGCCCGGCCAGAGGGTAGAACAGCACCAGCGCCTTGGCCAGCGCCACCCTGAGCCGCTCCGGGTCGAAGAAACCCTCGCACGCAGCGGCGAAGCCAGTGCATATGTGTCGGGGTCATGCGACCCCGATAACTTTGTACGAATCAGTGGAACCCCGCGTATTCCGGCCAGCTACGACCCCATCAAATTGAGTTCATGAATCTGTGCGACCCCGGCAGCAGTTTAGTCTAGATTCGCCGCTGGTCGCACGCGCCGCCGCCGCCCTGCTGCCGCTCTGGGCCTGCGGCTACAGCTCCAGCAGGGTAGTAGTTGATGACCCTCGTGTAGATGTGGGGAAATTTCAGGTCTAGGTTGGACAGCCACAGCTCCTGCCGGCGCATCTCCTCGCTCGGCGCCACCAGCGTCGTCTCCACCACCTTCTTCTTCATTGTTTTCCGATCTCCCTGCTGCCTTCTGGGACAGCTTACGCGCATGCAAGTGCTCAATGGACAAATAGAATTGCTACATGTCGACGCCACGAAATTGCCGCGGCGCTGATCGATCGGTGGGGAAGAAGATAGAGGACGGCCCGCCGGACAGGCTATCGGCTAAGTGCTTGTTTAGGGTTTTGGTTTACAAGTTTGTTGATTGTTGCCCGAATCCTTCTACACTCTTCTCTTAACTACTCCTCACTCGCGGGCCTTGAGAGCATAGATGTTACAGACCCACTCCGGGCCGCTCAGCTTAACGCTCCTGGGCTTCACTCTGGTACTCCTCCTGGGCTTAGATGAACTTGGGCCATCACCTGGATGTGGCACGGTGACACCCCCCTCTCCTTGTGAACTGGCTTGTCCCCGAGTCGGAGCGAACGGGAAGCGTTGCTGAATGGCTTCCGCGTCTTCCCAGGTAGCAAGATCCGCACCCATGCCGGACCACTTGATCAAGAGTTGATCCACTGACCCTGATTGGCGAGGATGAAGGCGACGCTGTAGTATTGCTTCCGGGACCTGGAGCCCATGTTCAGTCTCTGGTGGAGAGGCAGACAGTGGGTACTTTGTTGATGGCGCAGCCTTGAGGAGGGAGACGTGGAACACCGGATGGATGGAAGACGACGAAGGAAGGTCGAGCTTGTAGGCAACGGCGCCGATCTTCTCCAGGATGGTGTACGGCCTGAAGTAGCGGTAGCAGCGTTTCTGATGAGCTCTCGGCGCTAGGGATGCTTGGACATACGGTTAAAGCTTCAGGTACACTTGATCGCCGATGTTGAAGGAACGTTCAGAGCGGCGCTTGTCGGCGTAGAGCTTCATACGTTGTTGAGCTCGGAGCAGGTGTTGATGCACCAGAGCAATCATTGTGGCACGTTCAATTCGGTCAGCATAGATTCAACATCAGGTACCGAAGAAGCTTCAGGCGGAGCAAGGCCGAAATGGCAAGGGGAATGGCCATACAGTACCTCAAACGGCGACCGGTTGAGAGAGGAGTGGAGGCTGGTGTTGTACCAATACTCGGTGAGGCTGATCCAACGAAGCCACTGGCGCGGGCAAGAGTGGATGAAGCACCGGAGGAACGCCTCGAGGCACTGGTTCACCTACTCCGTCTGCCCATCCGACTGTGGGTGGTAGGCGGAGCTCATACAGAGAGTAGTGTTCACCAGGCAGAACAGCTCCCTCCAGAAATTGCTGGTGAAGATCTTGTCGCGGTCCGAGATGATATGCATGGGCATTCCATGGAGGCGGTAGATGTTGTCGAGGAAGACTTGAGCCACTTGGGATGCCTTGCTGAACTTTGTCGACGACGACCATAATGCAATTCAACGAACCAGAGTGTGGAAGCCCCTCGATGAAATCCATTGAGATGACTTGCCAAGACTCCACAGGCACTGGCAGGTGGCCAGGATACTTGGCATGATCGGGTTTAGCCTACAAACAAACAGTGCACGAGGCAACAAACGTCTTGACATCAGTTTTCATACCGGTCCAGGCGAATAGCATGGCGAATAGCTTCTTGATGCATGAGTAGGTCACAGGGAAGCCAGAGTGACCTCCCACCGCACTCGAGTGGAGAGCCTGTATGATGCGAAGCTGGAGTTGCTTGTTATCGCCCACCTAGACTCGATCTTGTATGTGAATAACTCCGTTGATCATGAAGTAGGGCGGGTGTGAAGCAGGGTCCACAGACAACTCTTGGACCAGCTTACGCGATGTAGGATCGGCAGCATACCTGGCAACAACCTCCGCCAACCACATAGGAGATGAAGAAGAGATGGCGTGAATGTATTCTGGGGGCGAAGGATGCCGGGACAGAGCGTCGGCTGCCAGATTTGATGTACCAGGCTTGTAAATGCGAACACAAGGTTGACAAGTACCCTTGTGTGTTCGTTTTGTGATGAGTGATTGTCAATGTGATCCACGAAGTAGGTTGAGTGGTGACTAACCCTACCATGGCGAAAGCTATGTGTGCGACATGTCTTTTGGCTTGTGTTGTGCAGGTGTGGAGCTCGGATGCGGTGGTCGACGGCGAGGTGAAGGTCAAGGAGGACGTGCCGTGCCGACAGACCGGGAGCGGTGAAGGACGGACGTGAGGCTTGGACCGAGGGACCCAGAGGCCGGGTGACTAGCCGCGGTGGCTGACACTTGGGACACCGACAAGTGCAAGAAGACATGGAGTGACGGTGTTGACCGGGTCAAGACGGCGGACGCGTGAGTCGAGCGAGGCTCAGGAGGACTTGGCGGGCCGGCCGGTCGAGGACGGCGGTGACACGCGTCGGATGGCGGGGGACGCGTATGGAGTACGCTACTCGCGGACGGTTTGATGGTTTGGACCTCAAAACCATCGGATGGACGGTTTACGGGTTTGGGCCTCAAAACCCGGGCGGAGGTTCCGAGGAGGGACGGACGGCACGTGGCGGCATCGGGGAGTTCGCGTCGAGGCGAAGCTACCGGTGAGAAGGCGCGGTGGCCGTCGGATCAAGATTACACCGGGTTGGACAACAACGCCCTTGGGCTTAGCGGTTCAACTCGTTTGTATCCAGGGGCAAAACTGGGAATGTGTAATAGCCCTGTTAAATAGGATGAGGGAGCCCCCATCTTCCTCACCTCCTCCAGTTTTCATTTTCTCCTTTAGGGTTTCTTCCTCTAGTTTGCTTCCATGTATGAGAGAGGTCTACAACTCAAATTGTGACTTGGTTTTGAAGGAATCGGTGGCCGTAACCACCGTATGTCATCTGGGATTCATGATTTAGTTGTGTTCTTGATGTGATTTTGGTGTTCTTCACGAGCTCCTTTTGTCCCTTCTTGTTTCCCCTCTCGTTTCTTCGATTTGGGATGGTTTCGGTTCGTTCTTGTTGCCTTGGATCGATCAGTGACATGAGTAGAAGCTTTCCACCGAAGGAAATCCACTAATTCCTCACGAGATCGCAGATCCGGGCAATTTTAGTTCTTGACCTATTTTTTGGGGTTTTCTTTAATTCCTTCGATTCACAGAGTTAGAGTTTGTCTCGGGCTATGATCTTTTAGAGGTTGCCTTTCTACCCGCTTGTGAACTCTTGTGCAAAGTTTCAAGTCATTTGGAGTTGATTTGATCAAGTTATGGCTTGATTTAATTTTTCCCGAGAAACTGCTCGTTCATACCGGACGTGTCCGATATTTCTCACTTTGGAGTTTTGAGCTGAAATTTTGTGGAGATCTTCCCTTGGTGTCTAAAGAGCTATGGTTAAAATTTCATGATTTTTGGACACCGTTTGATGGGGTTTCGGATTTTTCTCTTTTGGTCAGCTTGCTGCTGAAAATACCGGACGTGTCCGATATCATACCGGACGTGTCCGATATTTCTCACTTTGGAGTTTTGAGCTGAAATTTTGTGGAGATCTTCCCTTGGTGTCTAAAGAGCTATGGTTAAAATTTCATGATTTTTGGACACCGTTTGATGGGGTTTCGGATTTTTCTCTTTTGGTCAGCTTGCTGCTGAAAATACCGGACGTGTCCGATATAATACCGGACGTGTCCGATATTTGCAGGAGTTTGCTCGTTTGGGCTTCGATCCTTGTTTCATTTGCTCTGTGGTGACCCGTTGTGTTCTGAGGGAGTATCCACCCTTCTCTAGGGTCATGGTCATCAAGTCTTTCGTGAATGCTTTTTGGGGATTGATGTTGGGACAGTGGTTGAAGATTTCGGAAGAAATTTGAGGCTCCCATTCACCCCCCCCTCTGGTCGCCGTTTCCGGTCCTTCAATTGGTATTAGAGCCGGTTAAGGATCATTCCACCTTAATCGGTCAGTGATCCACGAAGGCGACATGGAGCGTGGTTCTGGCAAACCATCGCACTTCGATGGGTCAAACTATCCTTATTGGAAGATCCGCATGTCTGCGCATCTCTAGGGGATTGATTGGCTCGTCTGGGAAATTTGCGAGGATGCTACTTACGTTGTGCTCCCTACCGCGGCCCGTACCACCCAGGATCACAAGGATCGGCACAACGCAAATAGCAAAGCTCGCAGTGTGCTTTTCTCGAGTCTTTCGCTTTCTGAGTTCGAGCGTGTCTCCGATTGTACTACAGCTCGAGAGATCTGGGTGAGGCTTCAGAGCTATCACGAGGGGACCGCACAGGTCAAGACCAGACTCTACGAGACGTACAAGCGTGAGTACGAGAACTTCTCTCAGCTTGATGGCGAGTCCATCGATGCCATGTTTTCCCGCTTTCAGACTATCGTCAACAAAATAAAAGCGAACAAGGCCAACCTACCTTATAGTGATCATGAGAGGGCGCTCAAGCTTCTCTATGCCCTTGATCGAAAGGTATGGGATGTGAAGGTGTTGGCGATCATCGAGTCCGCCAACTATGACACCCTCACCGTTGACGAGCTTTTCAGCAAGCTCAAGTCCACAGAGATCGACTACCAAACCCAAGCCAAGCTCAAGAATCCCTCTGCACCAACCATGGCTTTGGTCTCAGGTAGTGGTTCAAGTTCATTGACTAACCCTTCACAAGCTTCTTTCTCTTTGTCATGCTTGATGTTAGTCACAGAGGAGCAGCTGGAGTCTCTTGGGGATGATGAGTTGGCACTCGTCATCAGTCGGTTCTCTCGGTTTCACAACAACCGTTTGAATCGCCGACGCAGTGGTGGCCCGAAGGAGGGATGCTATGGATGTGGAGATCCAGACCACTTCGTCGCACACTGCCCCAAGAAGAAGCCCTTCATCAACAAGTATGACTCTGGCAAGCACAAGGATAAGCGCGACTACACCTCTGGCAAGCACAAGGCCAAGGGCGGTTTCGACAAGGAGGCGATCAAGAAGGCGTACCGCAGGAAGGCCAAAGCTCAAGAACACGCCTTCCTCGCCTCCCTCAGTGACCTCGACGATGACTCCGATGATGATCACTCTTCTTGTCCCTCGACCGACGATGAGTCCGAGAAGAAGCGCGAGGACAAGCTCAACGGTCTCTGCTTTGTCGCCGGTGCAAACCGTGGTGGGTTTTGCACTATGGCGGTTGACGGTGGAGCAAAGCTCAAAAAGGACGTCGACGTCGACGACGACGAAAACGAGGTACCGCCCACACTTGACTCACTTATGCTTGAGCTTGATACTATGAATGATACATTGATGAGTCAAGATAAGTTGCTTAAGCGTGCTGCCCGCGAGAGAAAAGAGTTTAAGGACCAGCTAGAGGTTGCTTTGAAGGAGTTGGAGCTTGCCAAGAGTGGTGTAGTGGTGTCAGAGGAGGAGGAGTGCGATGAGTGCGCTATACACATGTCTAACCTCTCTGACTTGCAATCCAAGTATGCTGTTTTGCTTGATGAATGTTATGAGTTGAAGTCTCGTTCTGGGTTGCTCGGTGCGTGCAAGTCCTGCTCAGGCTTGCAATCTGAGTTGGCAGAGAAGGTTGCCAAACTTGCTGAGTTTGATAAGGCCAACTTAGATAGCATCACCACTACATGTGTTCGATGTGAAGCTTTGGTGTTGGAGCTTGAGTCCTGCAGGCACGACAAGATGGGAACCGAGGAAGAAAACACACAACTTCGGTCCATCTTGAGCTGGGTGTCGTGCAGTGAGCCCCAGTTGGGCATGATGGTGAGCCAGTTCAGGCGGGGAACTGACTCATCGGGAGTAGGCTTTGCTATAGGTGGGAAGGGTGAGCATGTCTATGGCAAGGTTGGTGAACATAGTGGTTTGAACCCAAGTGAGAAACCCACCAACACTCCCAAATTGATCAAGATCCCTCCACCAGAGTCTACCAAGCCTATGATCAAAGATGGTGTGTTTGAAGAACCACCAAAAGCTCCACCATCCAAGCAAGTTTGGGTTCCCAAACCGAACCACTTTCGGAACTCACTCGATACTCTACCCAACATCTCTAGTGCACCCCTTCCTAAAACCAAAAAGCCTCAGAGAGTGAACCACATCCACAAGAGAGTGAGTCAACCACCATCCAAGAGAGAGGTGAGGTACCACTGTGACTATTGCCATAGAGATGGTCATTTGGCTGAGTTTTGCTTTAGGAGGAAGAGAGATGAGCGGCGCGAGTACGAGTTGAACAACCGGAATATGTACCGTCCTCCCCATGGCGTACATGTACCGCCTGTTCAGAGGCACAATGTTAGGCCTAGAGGTGCAATGCCTCAAGGTGCTAGGCCTCAGGTGGCGAGACCACGTGGTGGTCGTGCCCGCGCGTGGCCCAAGTCATGACCTATATGACTCTGGACCTCGCGACGGTGGCTTTCAGTCCCACACTCCTAGCGGACCACGTTTTCCCCCACGTGGTGATCGCTTCTCTCCAATGGGACATGGCATGTATGGTGTTTTTCCTAACACTTTTCCAGGGCAAATGACTCAACACTGGTATTCTCCTCATTTCACTAACCCCAGTGTTGTGCCATTTGCTCACCCCTGTCTTTCTATTGATGCAGAGCGGAGGCCTGGAGAACACGTGGCTTGTTGATTCCGGCTGTTCGCGCCACATGACCGGAAGTTCCAAATGGTTCTCCAGCCTCGACCCCATGCAATACAAGGAGTACATCACATTTGGGGACAATAGCAAAGGTAAGGTGTTGTCTCATGGGACCATTCGGGTCAATGAGTCTTTTATCTTGAAGGACGTTGCTTTGGTTTCAAGCCTGCATTTCAATTTGCTCTCTGTTTCACAACTCCTTCAAGATGGGTTTGAGGTGCGCTTTAAGACTGGACTTTCTCATGTGCTCGATTCTCAGGGACATCTAGTTTGTCAGATCGTTCCTTTCGGTCGAGTTTTCAGAGCTGATTTCTCTCAGTCTTTCGGTTCTTCTCGCTGTTTGGTTGCCGGATCTTCTTCTGATTTGTGGAAGTGGCATAGGAGACTTGGTCACTTGAGCTTCGATCTCCTAGTGAGGTTGAGTTCTCTTGACATGATCCGAGGATTGCCCAAACTTAAGTTTGAGAAGGATCTGGTATGCCATCCCTGTCGCCATGGAAAGATGGTGGCTGCTTCTCATCCTCCAGTGACTCAGGTCATGACCACAAGACCCGGTGAGCTACTGCATATGGACACTGTTGGTCCGGCTCGGGTTCGGTCAGAGGGAGGGAAGTGGTACGTTCTTGTGATTGTGGATGATTTTTCTCGTTATTCTTGGGTGTTTTTCATGGAGGGCAAGGACGAAGCGTTTTCTCATGCTCGTGACTTGATCTTGAGGTTGCAAACTGAGTTACCAAAGAATGCCATACGAGCTATCCGCAGTGACAATGGCATTGAGTTCAAAAACTCTCAGTTTGACACCTTTTGTGCTTCCTTGGGTCTTGAACATCAGTTTTCTTCGCCCTATGTCCCTCAGCAGAATGGTGTTGTTGAGCGCAAAAATCGGACTTTGGTTGAAATGGCCAGGACGATGCTCGATGAGCATAGGACTCCTAGGCGTTACTGGGCCAAAGCCATCAACACCGCCTGCCATGTTTCAAACCGCATTTTTCTTCGTGCTTTCTTAAAGAAGACATCCTACGAGTTGCGGTTTAGGTGTCCACCCAAGGTGAGTCATTTTCGAGTCTTCGGTTGCAGGTGCTTCATTCTTAAGCAAGGTAATCTTGACAAGTTTGAATCTAGATCTTCGGACGGTATATTTCTTGGTTACGCTTCTCATTCACATGCGTACCGTGTGCTTAATCTTGAGACTAACCGTGTCGTGGAGACTTGTGAAGTCACCTTCGATGAAACCATGCCTTCTTCTATTTCTGTCTTTGAACATGCAGGTGATGAAGAGATGGGTGACAGCATTTTCATTGAGGATGACGATGACGTCGATTGGGATGATCCCAAGCCATCTCAATCAGCTGCCCCGATTGAGCCAGCTTCGACCACTTCGGCTCACGGCCCCGAGCCCTCCACCTCTACTTCATGGGGTCCTTGCGAGCCGCTTCCTCAATCGACTGAGGAGGCCCCAGCTGTGGATGAGGGGGAGGCGACTTCGTCTTTGGGTGCACCTCGACATATCCAGCGACGCCATCCTCCTCAGACCATGATTGGCGACATCGACGAAAGGGTAACGCGTTCCAAGTCTTATCATATTTCCCATTTCGCTCATTCTGCTTTCGTAGCTTCTTTTGAGCCTCGAGATATTGGACACGCACTATCTAATGCTGATTGGGTTAATGCTATGCACGAGGAGTTAGAGAACTTTGAGCGGAACCAAGTGTGGGTTTTAGTTCCACCTCCACCAGAGTGCCACCCCATAGGTACAAAGTGGGTTTACAAGAACAAGCAGAGTGAGGATGGGGTGGTGGTGAGAAACAAGGCAAGGTTAGTTGCTCAGGGTTTTTGCCAAAAAGAGGGAATAGACTATGAAGAAACCTTTGCTCCTGTTGCCCGTCTAGAAGCCATTAGGATTCTTTTAGCATTTGCAGCTTCGAAAGGGTTCAAGCTGTATCAGATGGATGTAAAGAGTGCCTTCTTGAATGGGTACATAGAGGAAGAGGTTTATGTGAGGCAACCCCCTGGCTTTGAAAATCCAAAGTACCCTAACCATGTTTTTAAACTCCACAAAGCCTTGTATGGTTTGAAACAAGCCCCGAGAGCCTGGTATGAGCGTTTGAAAGCTTTCTTGCTTGATAAGGGTTTTAGGATGGGTTCCATAGATAAGACTTTGTTCCTCCTCAAGCAAGGCACAGACATCCTTTTGGTTCAGATATACGTGGATGATATAATCTTTGGTGGCTCTTCTCATGCTCTTGTTGCCAAGTTTTCAGATACTATGAGCAGGGAATTTGAGATGAGCATGATGGGCGAATTGACTTTCTTCCTCGGGCTGCAAATCAAGCAAACTCGTGAGGGGACGTTCGTGCACCAAGGCAAGTACACCAAGGACGTGCTCAAGAAATTTGATATGGGTGAGGCCAAGCCTCTTTCGACGCCTATGTCAACCACGATGGCCCTAGATGAGGACAAGGAGGGAGAAGGCGTGGACCAGAAGGAATACCGAAGCATGATCGGGTCCCTGCTGTACCTAACGGCGACGAGACCGGACATCCAGTTCGCAGTCTGCTTGTGCGCGCGCTTTCAGTCTTCTCCACGCACGTCTCATCGTCAAGCCATCAAGCGGATCCTCAGGTACCTTCGTTTCACACCTGAGTTTGGTCTTTGGTTTTCAGCCTCCTCCTCTCTTTCTCTTTGTGGGTATTCTGATGCGGATTATGCTGGTTGTCGTGTTGAGAGAAAGTCCACTTCGGGGACTTGTTAGTTTCTTGGATCTTCTCTTGTGTCTTGGTCTTCTCGCAAGCAGTCTAGCGTCGCCCAATCCACCACAGAAGCTGAGTATGTTGCTGCTGCTGCTTGTTGTTCCCAGTTGCTTTGGATGATAGCTACTCTGAGAGACTTTGGGTTAGAGTTTAAGCGAGTGCCTTTGTTTTGTGACAGCACCAGTGCCATAAGTGTAGCCAAAAACCCAGTCCTTCACTCAAAGACAAAGCACATAGAAGTTCGCTTTCACTTCTTGCGTGACCACTATGAGAAAGGTGATATCGATCTGCACCACATTGATACCCAAAACCAGCTCGCAGATATCTTCACCAAACCACTTGACCAAGCCTAGTTTGCTCGCTTGCGAGGGGAGCTTGGAGTTTGTTTCCCTTTTAGAGGAGGGAAACTTTGGTTGTTGTATTCTAGTTTTGCTTTTCTTTGTAGTTTAGCCTTTGTTTTTGTTTTTATATCATACTTGCATATCATATCATCATGTATCATATTGCATTCTGAGCTTCATCCTTATAGTAGCTAGATTGACACTATGCTCTTGTTGGGGATGTTATGGATATACATGATGTGCTTTTGGCTTAGGCTCCTCTTGATCATTTGATGCATGTTATGAGCTAAGCTTGTTTTCCAAACTATGAACTTGATTAAAACTTGTTGAAACATGAAATGTGTTCACCACTACTTGTGGCACTAGCATGTGTAGAATGTGTCGAGATCTTTTTCTTGCTTCATGTATATGCTTAGTTGCTACGGCTCATACTTTGAGTTACACACTTGCTTGAGAAACTTGAATTTGTGCTAAAACTTGAAAATCAAACTCAGTGATTTGAAAAGATCGGGATGGGTCTGTACTATCCTATGTCAGAGTATCGAGACAGCTCCAAATTGCACTTATTGGTGAACTTGAGCTCTGTAATGGATACCGAGATCATTGTCTTAAGCTTCTGATTGCTTTTGGCATAGGCTTGACATGGTCGCTAAATCAGGTTTTGGTGGCACAGATAACCTCCCGCACACACTTGTCTGACAAACTTTGGTAATAAGCTGCATAACTCTGATAAATTTCAATTGGTGTCTAAAATTTGATCAAACCACAAGTTTGTCTCATGACATGATGTGTGAACTTTGTTTGGGGTAGTTCACTTTGCATACATGTGTAGCACAAGGTCGATCTCCTGTCTATTTTTGCTATGTGCTCCTTTGGTGGTGAACCCTCTTTTAAAATTGCTCAAACTTGATCAAAATTGCTTAAATGCCATATTTCGTCTCATTTGGTCACTTTGAGCATTTGCTAGCACTTGTATGTGTTGCTATATATACATGACAGCATCAACTAGAGCCTCTTTTCAATCTACTTACTATAATCTTGAAGCTTCTGCATTCGTGCATTTCTCCATTCATAGCATGATTTGAGGGGGAGATGCAGTCTTTGGGCTCTAGCTTGATAAGTGCATGTGTCAACAAGGGGGAGAAGTTTCCACACTCACAATGTCACCTAAAGTTGAGCGATATACATTCATTTGAGAGAGATTGCACTTGTTCAGGGGGAGTTGCATTTGAGGTGTTTTGCTAGATGTGTTGAGCCTTTGCCTCTTCTGGAGGGTCTAGCAGTTTTTTGGTTTTTCGAGCTTTGCTAGTGGTGAGGGTCTAGCAGTTTTTCAGTTTTTCGAGCTTTGCTAGTGGTGTTGAGCCCGTTGCCTCTTCTTGAGGGCTAGCTTTGTTTTACTTGGTTGCGTCGAGCCGTTGCCCATGTCTTTGGGGACCAAGTTTTTGCTCATTTTCAAATGACCCGGTTCTTGGCTTTTCTTTGGCTTTTGGTCATTTGGGTGAGTTCTTTCTTTTCTCTTCTTCTTCTTTTTCTTTTGCTCAAGCTGTTCGTGTATTGGTGTTGACAATGCACTCATCAAGGGGGAGATTGCGAACACAAGGTTGACAAGTACCCTTGTGTGTTCGTTTTGTGATGAGTGATTGTCAATGTGATCCACGAAGTAGGTTGAGTGGTGACTAACCCTACCATGGCGAAAGCTATGTGTGCGACATGTCTTTTGGCTTGTGTTGTGCAGGTGTGGAGCTCGGATGCGGTGGTCGACGGCGAGGTGAAGGTCAAGGAGGACGTGCCGTGCCGACAGACCGGGAGCGGTGAAGGACGGACGTGAGGCTTGGACCGAGGGACCCAGAGGCCGGGTGACTAGCCGCGGTGGCTGACACTTGGGACACCGACAAGTGCAAGAAGACATGGAGTGACGGTGTTGACCGGGTCAAGACGGCGGACGCGTGAGTCGAGCGAGGCTCAGGAGGACTTGGCGGGCCGGCCGGTCGAGGACGGCGGTGACACGCGTCGGATGGCGGGGGACGCGTATGGAGTACGCTACTCGCGGACGGTTTGATGGTTTGGACCTCAAAACCATCGGATGGACGGTTTACGGGTTTGGGCCTCAAAACCCGGGCGGAGGTTCCGAGGAGGGACGGACGGCACGTGGCGGCATCGGGGAGTTCGCGTCGAGGCGAAGCTACCGGTGAGAAGGCGCGGTGTCCGTCGGATCAAGATTACACCGGGTTGGACAACAACGCCCTTGGGCTTAGCGGTTCAACTCGTTTGTATCCAGGGGCAAAACTGGGAATGTATAATAGCCCTGTTAAATAGGATGAGGGAGCCCCCATCTTCCTCACCTCCTCCAGTTTTTATTTTCTCCTTTAGGGTTTCTTCCTCTAGTTTGCTTCCATGTATGAGAGAGGTCCACAACTCAAATTGTGACTTGGTTTTGAAGGAATCGGTGGCCGTAACCACCGTATGTCCTCCGGGATTCATGATTTAGTTGTGTTCTTGATGTGATTTTGGTGTTCTTCACGAGCTCCTTTTGTCCCTTCTTGTTTCCCCTCTCGTTTCTTCGATTTGGGATGGTTTCGGTTCGTTCTTGTTGCCTTAGATCGATCAGTGACATGAGTAGAAACTTTCCACCGAAGGAAATCCACTAATTCCTCACGAGATCGCAGATCCGGGCAATTTTAGTTCTTGACCTATTTTTTGGGGTTTTCTTTAATTCCTTCGATTCACGGAGTTAGAGTTTGTCTCGGGCTATGATCTTTTAGAGGTTGCCTTTCTACCCGCTTGTGAACTCTTGTGCAAAGTTTCAAGTCATTTGGAGTTGATTTAATCAAGTTATGGCTTGATTTAATTTTTCCCGAGAAACTGCTCGTTCATACCGGACGTGTCCGATATCATACCGGACGTGTCCGATATTTCTCACTTTGGAGTTTTGAGCTGAAATTTTGTGGAGATCTTCCCTTGGTGTCTAAAGAGCTATGGTTAAAATTTCATGATTTTTGGACACCGTTTGATGGGGTTTCGGATTTTTCTCTTTTGGTCAGCTTGCTGCTGAAAATACCGGACGTGTCCGATATCATACTGGACGTGTCCGATATTTCTCACTTTGGATTTTTGAGCTGAAATTTTGTGGAGATCTTCCCTTGGTGTCTAAAGAGCTATGGTTAAAATTTCATGATTTTTGGACACCGTTTGATGGGGTTTCAGATTTTTCTCTTTTGGTCAGCTTGCTGCTGAAAATACCGGACGTGTCCGATATAATACCGGACGTGTCCGATATTTGCAGGAGCAGTGCTGTTTTATTTTGGGAGTTTGCTCGTTTGGGCTTCGATCCTTGTTCCGTTTGCTCTGTGATGACCCGTTGTGTTCTGAGGGAGTATCCACCCTTCTCTAGGGTCGTGGTCATCAAGTCTTTCGTGAATGCTTTTTGGGATTGATGTTGGGACAGTGGTTGAAGATTTCGGAAGAAATTTGAGGCTCCCATTCACCCCCCTCTGATCGCCGTTTCCGGTCCTTCAGTAAACAACTTTGAACTGCAGGCCAACCAATTTGGTGTAGAGTTTCATTTGCCAGGGCGTTTGCAGCCGTTGATCAGTGATGTGGATGAGGCTGCGCTGATCTGTGTATATGATGAACTCACCATGCTACAAATACGAACGCCAGTGGTCGACGGCAATAAGGATTGCCAAATATTCCTTTTCGTAGGTTGACATTCCACGAGAGCGGGGACCCAAAGCTTTGCTCACGAACGCCAGAGGGTGGCCATCTTGAAGAAGTACTGCACCCACGCCGCTGTCACTGTCGTCGGTTTGGAGCTGAAACTGCCGGCTGAAGTCCAGGAGAGCCAACACGGGTGCCTCAGTAAGTGTTTTTTTCAGAGTATCGAAGGCAACCGAATGAGTGGAAGTCCAAATGAACAGTACCCCCTTCTTGAGCAACTCAGTCAAGGGCTTAGCAATGATAGCATGGTGTTGGACAAATTTGCGATAGTAGCCTGACAGACCGAGAAAGCTACGGAGCTGTTTGACATCTTGTGGTTGGGGCCAAGCCTGAATAGCCTCAATTTTAGACGGATCTGTTGAAACCCCATCAGCACCGACAACGTGTCCCAAATAGGCAATCGACTGCTGAGCGAACCTGCACTTGGACAGCTTGATCAACCAATTGTCTTTTGACTACAGTTCAAATACTTGTCTCAAGTGTCTGATGTGATCCTCATAGGTGGCACTGTATACCAAGACGTCATCAAAGAATACAATCACACACTTTCGCAGCAAAGGGTGCAAGGTTGTATTCATGGCGCCTTGAAATGAATTGGGTGCTCCAGTTAACCCAAAAGCCATGACTGTAAATTCAAAGTGTCCCCAATTCGTTTGAAATGCGGTTTTATGTTCTTCCCCCGGAGCCAGTCGGATCTGATTAAATCCAGCCCTGAGATCCAAGCAGGAAAACCACTTAGCTCCAGATATCTCGTCCATAAGCTCATCTATCACTGGAATAGGAAATTTGCTCTTCACAGTGAGGGCATTCAGCTGACGATATCGACGCAGAGGCGCCAACCATTATCCTTTTTACGCACCAAGAGAACTAGGGAGGAGAAAGCACTGCTGCTCGGCCGAATGAGTCCAGACTGTAGCATCTCAGTCACCTGGGCTTCAATTTCAGATTTGAGGGCCGGAGAGTAACGGTATGGCCTGACTGACACTGGCTGAGCCCTAGGAAGCAAAGGGATGGAGTGATCACAGGCACGGCGAGGAGGCAGCTCGGTTGGGACCCTGAAAAGATGTTGGTACTGATCTAAGTGTTGGGCTGCACCATCAACAGAAATGTGGTGGAGTTGCACTAAGGAACACTGAACGTCATCTGGTAATGCACCCTGTAACACAACATTCTCAGGCCCATAAGGAATTTGAATCCAGCGTTGCAACCAATTGACCTTCATTGGAGAGAATGCCTGGAGCCAATCCATACCAAATATCATGTCATATGTACCAATTGGTAGGATCTTTAGAGTGGAATGAAATTTGAATCCCTCAATATACCACTCTGCACACTGAATCTGAGAAGTACAGGCCACAGAAGCTCCACTGGCTACCTTGACTGAAACTGGTGACTGCAGGGGTTGGACACCTGAGAGAGATTCAGCAACAGAAGTATCCAGAAACGAATTTGTACTGCCCGAATCAAGAAGAATAGTGATTGCACGATTCTGAATGGAGCTGTGGAACTGCAGCTTTCTCGGATGGAACGGCGTAGCAGCTGCTGCAGCAGACAGGAGCATGAACACCTGCTCATTTTGGACTGGTGTTGTGTCTTCTGAACATTCAGCATCATCAAAGATATATTGACAAAGGTCCCAAACCTCCTGCAGAGCATGTAGTTGAATCGCTGGAGCACACTTGTGGCCTTGATGCCACTTCTCACCGCAGCTCATGCAAAGCCCCCGAGCTTGACGGTAGGATCGAAGAGACTGCAGCTTGTCATCCACTGAAAGGCGTCGAGGGTCGTTGCGGCGTTCTTCAACTGCAGGCTTATCACCCGCAGGAGGGGCATGGAGAGCTAGGCGTGGAGGTGGAGGTGGTAGGGGCAGAGCTCCATGACCAGCAGCATGCTTGATAAACGCCGGGCCTTCGGTGCGCTTGATCTCCTTCCGCCGGGTTGGCTTGACGGCCTCTTCCTGCAAAAGGGCAAGCGAGCAAGCAGCGTCGAGATCGGCGGGACGTTGAATCAAAATGACAGCGCGTATGTCATCACGAAGGCCATCGATGAATCGTGTAGTATAGGAAAGGTTATCTGGGTTGGTAGTGTAGGCTGAAAGCTGCTCGATAAGATCAACGAATTGGTCCACATACTCTTGAACCGAGCCGGTTTGCTTGATGTGGAAGAGTTGGTGCAAGAGGAGCTCATGTTGGTCGCGGCAGAAACGCTCACGAACCATGGCACAGAAATCAGTCCACTGAATGGTTTCAAGGCGGTGGGCAATGGACTGAATCCAACGTTTAGCTGGGCCAACGAATTGCATTGCAGCGACACGCACCCACATTGTCGGATCAACAAAATACATTTCAAAATACGAATGAGCCTGAGTAATCCACAATTGTGGTGTAGTGCCATCAAATTGGGGAAAATGCATTTAGGTAATTGGCCAAAGTGGGAGGATCGGAGGTGGGTTTGGGGAATCATGGGGTCAGGAGGAGGCGGCGGCGGCGGCGGCGGTGGTGGACGAGCAGCTGAGGCAGGATGGATGTGGAAGGTGGGGTTCTGAGGGGGAGAAGGGTGAGGATTCGGAGCAGGAGGAGGAGGGTTTGGGGAATTGGTTCGTACCATTGGCCAGGGTCGGGGCTATGGTTGTGACCAACACATAGCCCTTCTCCCGTGTAGACGTTTCTTCACGGTGCCCGATGGGCTAGTCGGTCGGAGTCTCGGCAGATGAGCGCGCGGCGACCAGCTCCGCCTGTCGCTGGTGTCTCGTGGGTGGGAACTCCATCACGGTGCCGCCTTCACGCGCCCGAAGACACTTTACTTCCAGGCGGAGGTCATCGATGTAGCCGTCCACCTCAGGGCGCCAGTTGATGATCTCCTCCACGGCGGTCTCCACTGCAACCACTTTGTCATCGCGCTCGTCGTTGATCTCGTGGATGCGGATTAGCTCGAGATCCACCATCCGCTGCTCTAGATCGGAGACGCGCTCGTCGAAATGGGTGCCCCAGTTGTCGGAGACGACGACGGCGGTGTACTGAGCCAAGGCGAACTCCTCCAATGAAGCAATGCGCTGATCTACCGCCACATTACGCTCCTAGAGCTCCGCGGACGCCTCCTCGAAGCAGTGCTCCCAGCGGTCACCGGAATCGGCGCGAAGGTCATCGATGCGCCCGAGGACTTTGTCGAAGAGAGAGCGCATGTTGGGCTCCGTGACTCCCCAGGCATGCTAGAGACGGGTGAAATGGGGATGTAACTCCGGCGGATCTAGAACACGGAGGTGCCGGGATCGTTGGCTCCGGTACCACTTGTCGACGCCGCGGAATTGCGGCGGCGCCGATCGACCGGTGGGGAAGAAGATAGAGGACGGCCTGCCGGCCAAGTGCTTGTTTAGGGTTTTGGTTTACAAGTTTGTTGATCGTTGCCCGAATCCTTCTACACTCTTCTCTTAACTACTCCTCACTCGTGGGCCTTGAGAGCACAGATATTACATACCCACTCCGGGCTGCTCAGCTTAAGGCTCCTGGGCTTCACTCTGGTAGTCCTCCTGGGCTTAGATGAACTTGGGCCATCACCTGGATGTGGCACAGTGACACTACGTACCCTTGTTTGCTCATGTTGTTCTTGATCAATGCATTCAGATGGGTTCATCAGAAAGACGAGAAGAATGTCTGCAGCTGCAAGCCTGCTGTGTGGGTACGTATATATCTGTGACCTCCAGTGCAGTGCATGGATATTGGCACGTGCGCGCATATATTATCAATATAAAAATGATTGGTAGGAAGTGGTGCACGTCTGGTCTGGGTCTACATGTTATTTTACTATATATATTTTGCTGTCCCGGGTGTTTACGATGGACAGAGATATTGGCACGACCTAATTAAGGAGATAGGCTTTTCTCAAAAAAAAAAAAAAAAAGGAGATAGGGACGACGTAATTGAAGGCACGCGGTTGGTGTGCTCCTGGCCTGGTGGCCACGTAATTTAAGAGCAAATATAATAGCAGGTTGTAGGTGGGCTAAATATTGATGTGAAAGAAAGAGAATGGGAAGAGAGAAGGAAAGTGAGCTGTAAGCTTTAAGTCAACTTATGCACAAGAACTAAGAACTTTGTAAGAGATAAAAATGGGTCATACATCTAATAGTGAAGAGTTAACTACTATATATGAATGGCTGAGAAATAAGCTAATGACTTGAGTTCCACCTTCAGATCTTGCACACAGGCGTCAGCTGAAGTGAGCTCTTGCTGGACAAGTAAGGCGTCGGTGTCCAAGATTAATCTCCCAATGCCAAGGTCGAGAGCTGCTTGAACCCCATGCATGCATGAGATTATTTCGGTGTCAAACACACTCAAAATTAAGATGATCCACCTTTCCTCTTCCCGTTAGAACAACATCTCGCTGTCTCGTATGAGAAAACCCCAACTGCCCGAATGGGTTTCAGTTGTGAAAGATGCATCACAATTTAGTTTGAGCACCCTCTCCGGTGGTTTGTTCCAATGCTTCTTCAACTTTACCTTATTTTGTTTTTCGTTTTCAACAGCTTCGTAATTTCATCAGCATATATCCTAATGCTCCTTATTACCAGCACTTTCGCACTTCTTCTCCCCTCCTCCCTGATGATATTTCACTCTGACCATAGAAACCATACATGGGTAACCATCTTCTTCAGACAACTTTCCTCTCTTGATTTCATGATGAAGTCAGTCCCTTCCCAAGGAGACGACATAGTTGCTAGGATCGCCAGATCCTTTTCCATCAGCATGAGCTGCCAAACATGTTTTGCTGTCTTGCACTTAAATAACAGATGGCCTCCATCCTCCTCTTCTCTCCAACACACCAGAGAGACTGTGTCGATCTTCATGCCCCACTTCACCAAATTCTGTATGAGCGGATGACTGTTATGCACGGGTGAGTTGCCAAATGAAGTGTTTAATTTTATTTGGACAACTTAGGTTCCAAATTTGATCCCACATTGGATCTATAGCCATCGTGCTCCCCCCTGCGCGCCTCCCCGGGTCATGCTAGCTCCGAAGGATATCATCATGTGGCACACCTTATATGCACCTCTGACACTAAGCATTCCACGTTTGTCATAGTGCCAAGCAAGGGTATTCTCACGTCCTTTAAATACTGGTAGAGCCAGTATCACCGCTGCATCATTCTCCCAGAAAGTGTCCTTGATCAACTCTTCATCCCAATTACCTATTATAGGGTTTATGAGGTCGTCAACGTATGTAAGCAAAACTAGAACCTTTGGGCGTGATAGGTCTCCTCGAGAAACCCCTTGGGAGCCACGGGTCCAACCAGATCTTTAAATTTCTTCCATCTCCTACCCACCAAATCACCCCCATCTTCATCACTTTGATGCCTCTTAGAATACTTCGCCAAGTATAGGACATATTCGCTTTCGGTCTTGCATCCAGCACTAACGTCCCTGCATAATATTTGGCTCTTAGAACTTGGGCATAGAGGGAATCTGGATTTTGCCACAGCCTCCACCCTCATTTTGCAAGCATCGCAAGATTGAAAGCGTGAATATCTTTGAAACCCAAACCTTGTTCCCCTTTTGGCCTCATCAAATTCTCTTTACTTAGCCAATGAATTTTATGTTTACCCCACTACTATAGAATAGCACTTCACTGCCGGCCTCATCACTGCCGGAGTTAGGAGAACCGACAGTGTTGACCCTTCACTGCCGGTTCTTTGCTCTGAAAACCAGAAATTGATTTGGGATGTGACCGAACTGGCAATGATGACAACTATCACTATCGGTTTGTGTCTCTAACCGGCAGTGGCTTGATGGCCATATATCACTACCGGTTCAAGCCAAGAGCCGACAGTGATTGGGCTCTATCACTGTCGGTTCTATCCATAAACCGACGGTGATAAGCCTACATCACAAAAAGACTGCAGCCGTCCTCTCCTTCCTCTTCTCTTTCATCCCGAGAACAGAGGCACGTGTTTGGGCTCTTCCCTCTATTGTTACGGCTGCTCTCCACTATGAAGCTAATGCTTGGATTTTGAAAAATGGCTTGATCTTTTTGCTTTAAGGTTAGTAACAAACATCCACTCCTTTGATTTTGTTGCTTAATTAGCTTCGTTTTGATGACTACATTGCTTGATTCTCATTCTAGTTCTTTCTCCATTCTAGAGAGCACTTTTCCAATTGGACATTTGTGCAAGGCTCAAATTATGGTGAATCCATCATCCAAAAGGTTGGTGTCTATGAACATATTTAAATTCCTAGCTAACTATTCCATGGTGGTCAAGATCATCATTGTTAGTATTTGATGCTATAATTAGTTCTTAGAAGTAGAGTAGATTCTTTTATAATTTGTTGAGAAAATTAATCTATGTGTCACATAACAATGCATTGTTTGGATCTACATTGTTGTTCATGATCATGTCTCCAATTTTAGACTTATTTTTAAAATTAGTGTCTCCATTTTTATGTGGCATGGAGTAGAATAATTGTTCTTCATTATTGTGCAACAATTTTTTTATGGGGCTACGTTTTTCAATTTATATGGGCATTGTTTGGAGCTACATTGTTGTTTATGATCATGTCTCCAATTTTAGTCTTTTTTAAAATAAGTGTCTCCATTTTTATGTGGCATGGAGTAGAATAGTTGTTCTTCATTATTGTGCAATAATTGTTTTTTACTATGATTTTCAATTTACAGGGCCGAGGCTACCAATTTCAATTTTCCAATAATTAGTGTACAATAATGTTTTTTCAAAAATGGTACTTTTGAGCTACAATTGTTGTTCATGAAGCTCGATTTCTTATTAATTCTTTGTAATTATTGTCTCAATATTTTTTGTGTAGAGATGGATCGAGTGTGGATGCATCTATCCCGAACGGATAAGCGGTACATGCATGGCGTCAGCCAGTTTATCACCGATGCCAAAGCCCATGCTGAGAATGGGAACCCAGTCTTCTGCCCATGCAAAGATTGCAAGAATCAAAGGAACTTTCATCAAATTGAGTCTATACGATCGCACTTGATTACCAGGGGGTTCATGCCAAACTATACGATATGGACTATGCATGGCGAGGTTGGTGTGAATGTTCCGTAGGAAAATGATGATGATTTGGACATGCCTAACGTAGCCATCCACGATGCTGACGAGGAACCGGTGTCAACACGGAACCTATGGCCACAGTTAATAATATGTTTAGGAACACGCTAGCTGATGACACTGAGGATAATAACGATGGCATTTCTCAGCTGCTACGTAATGTAGAGGCCGGATGTCTTAGTGAAAGACTGCTGAGAAAGCTAGAGAAAATAAGACAAGATGGCAAAACACCATTGTATAAGAATTGTCCAATGAGAAAATTGAAAGCCGACATCATAATGTTAGAGTTCAAATCGACAAACGGATTGAGCGATAAAGGCTTCGATCAGTTGTTAGGTATAATAAGGAAAATGCTCTCAGAAAAAACGAGTTGCCAGAAAAGACATACTTGGCCAAGCAAATGATCTGCCCCATCGGCCTCGAGGTTGAAAAAATCCACGCATGTTCCAATGATTGCATATTGTACCATGGAGAAAAATATAAAGACTTAGACAAGTGCCCCAAGTGTGAAGCTCCACGGTACAAGAAAGGACCGTCAGATGAGGGTACCAAGACCAGAGGAGGTCTCGTAAAGGTCGTTTGATATTTCCCTATAGCTCCCTGGGTGCATAGGCTGTTTGCATGTGCAAAGTCAGCCAAGCTATTGCGCAGGCATGGCGAAGAGCATAAGAAAGATACAATGATGAGGCACCCCGCCGTTGGGCATGACTGGAGGACTATCAATACTTTGTTCTATAAGGACATCGGTAGAGAGGTAAGGCACCTTTGGTTTGCTTTGAGCACAGATGGGATGAATCCTTTTGACTAGGTTAGAAGCAATCATAGCACCTAGCCAGTGACGCTCTGTATATACAACCTTCCACCTTGGGTCTATATGAAGCGGTCGTAAATCTAGATGCCACTACTGATCCAAGGGCCAAGATAACCTGGGGATGGCATCGATGTGTTTTTGGAACCAGTGATCGATGAACTAGTGGAGATGTTTGAAAACGGTGTGCCGGATGTTTGGGACGAGTATAAAAAGGAACATGTCATGATCAAGGGAGTACTTATCGCTACAATCACTGACCTGCCAGGTTGAGGTTCGTTGTTCGGAGAGAAGACAAAAGGCTATACTAGATGTGTCGAGTGCTTGGACGACACGCGGTAAATCTACCAAATAACTCAAAGATAGTTTATATGGGACACCGTAGGTTCCTACTTAAGGATCACCCTTACCGTAGGAATAGAAAAGATTTCAACGGCACTATTGAGAAACGCTTAGCTCTAAAATATCGAGATGGGCCTACGATACTTAGAGAACTCAACAAACTGGAGGTTGTCCTTGGGAAGGGGGACAATGTAGTAGCAGCGCCTGATGGGAGCATTTCGAAGAAAAAAATTGGTTTTCTAGAAACTACCTTACTAGCCATTTCTGAGTGTACGCCACTGTCTTGATCCCATGCACATCACTAAAAATGTGTGCGCTAACACGCTTAACACCTTGATGGACACCGGGGAGACATCGAAGGATTCACTAGCCACACGCATGGACATGCAACACTTGGTAATTAGGAAGGAGCTGCATCCCGTGGAGCTAGAGAATGGCCAGTTTGAACTTCCGGTTGCATCATGGACATTGAAGAAGGAAGAAAAGCGTGCGCTTATTTCTTTCTTCAATCAACTCAAAGTCCCGACGGGTTACTGTGTGAACCCAAAAAGGCTAGTGAACATGAGAGAACTCAAGTTCAACTATGGCCCTATGAAGGCCCATGACTGTCATGTCATTATGACTCAGCTGCTCCCTATTGCCCTGCGTGGTATCCTCCCCCAAAGGTCCGCACCCAATCATAAAGCTGTGCTCATTCTTCAACACGATCTCAAAAAAGGCCATTGATGTGTCCACGCTAGAGCAGCTGCAGCGGGACAGCTGAAACTCTCATTAGGCTTGAGATGCATTTCTCACCGACTTACTTTGTTATCTCATTGCATCTGCTCATTCATCTTGTTGACCAAATTAGAGCCCTTGGCCCAATGTACCTGCATCAGATGTTCCCTTTTGAAAGATTGATGATAGTTTTCAGGAGGTATGTTAGAAATAGA
The DNA here is from genome assembly GCF_019320115.1 of Miscanthus floridulus. Classification (NCBI taxonomy): domain Eukaryota; kingdom Viridiplantae; phylum Streptophyta; class Magnoliopsida; order Poales; family Poaceae; genus Miscanthus; species Miscanthus floridulus. The sequence continues at coordinate 69,062,547 of NC_089593.1, forward strand.
TTCAGGCCAGAAGGGGGCATGGTTGAAGGATGGTCAATAGAGGAGGCCATTGAGTTCTGCACATATTATCTGGAGATCAAAAGGGTCAGAATTCTAGAATCTCGTCACGAGGGAAGACTACGTGGCAAATGAACGATTGGGGAGAAATCTGTTATAGTAGACGACCATATTTCTTTCAAATAGGCATAGTTTACGGTTCTCTAGCAAGCCGAGGGTGTGATGCCATACATTGATGAGCACAAGCAATCGCGACAAACTCTGTATCCGAGTAGGTCACATGCTTGGCTGGATAAAAAACATAAGGAGGAATTTATCAACTGGTTGCGACGCCGCTTGCTTGGAATAAAGTTGGGTAATCAACTGGATGCCTTATCCATGGGACCTTCAAGTACATATCTTAAGTACCAAGGGTATGAGATCAATGGATTCACATTTTACATATAAAAGCAAGATGGAAAGAGCACATACCAAAATTATGATGTTCGTTTTGATGCTCACGATGAAAACGACAACGTGTAGACGACATACTATGGTTTCATAGAGGACATATGGGAGCTAGCCTATGGTCTATTGAAGGCAGCTCTTTTTCGCTGCCAGTGGGTCCGGCTCGAGGAAATCAACACTGACAGCGAAGGGTTCACTACCGTTGATCTCACTAAAGACCGCATACAGAGATGACCCCTTCATCCTTGCAAGAGATGTTATGCAAGTCTTCTATGCAAGGGATAACAAGACAAAAGAAAGGCTAAAAGTAGTCCTAGAAGGGAAAAGAAAGATTATCGGTGTCGATGGAGTGACGGACGAAGAAGACTACAGGGGCTATCAGGAAATGCCTCCATTCGGGGTGAACGTACCCCTACCTATCCTTCAAGAGGGTGACGAACCTGCTTACGTACGGCTTGATCACAATGAGGCCCTCATTGTTGATGCACCTAAAGATAGTTAGATTATTGTTAACTATGTAATCATTATTCGAACATTATTCACCAACTATGTATCTAATTTATATTTTGTGCGTTTCTCTAAAATTAAATAATTGACTATGTAATCAAATATTGAGATGATTTTCAGAAACACTATTATTTGATAATTATAGACCATTAATTAATTATCATAGAATTAAATAATTGAGACACAAATATTTGTATTATTGTACAATAAATTATATGTATTTACATGCACTAAACGGATAAAAGAAAAAACATAACCTAAACTAACGTAATCCCTAATGCTATCGCAGCGGTTAAGGCCCCATAATCTGGACCTCGAATTAATTAACTCCCATTCAGAGGATAAAACAAAAAAGAAAACGTACCTTGACGTACTCCCTACATAGTGCAGTGATAAAAGCCAGCTAGTGTGAAGCCCACGCTCTTGGTTCGAATCCTAAGTACGGCAAACTTTTTTTATATTTTTATAGAATTAAATGAACCTCAACTTAAACTATAAAAATGATAACAAAATGTTTCCTAACATAAATCCTTCTTTAACGCAGCGGTTAAGCCACTAATCCCTCTTTCTCGCTCCCTCGGTTCGAAACCAGGCGGGACAATTTTTTTTATTTTTTTTATCCAGAGCCCGCGATAGTGGCTCAGATTTCAAAAAAATAAATGTTGAGTGCCTACGGCAGCGGTAGCTTTGCCAAGCCTATCACTATCGGTTTTTTTATAAAAACCGACAGTGATACATGGAATCACTGCCGATTCTAAAAACCTGCACTAATGACCCCTATCACTGCCAGTTTTTTATCAAAACCGATAATGATAAGAATATTCCCTCCACGGGCCAGCAGTGCTCCCGCTGATCACCATAGCAGGAGCACTGCTCCCACCCACCACGACAGCTAGCCTATAAAATGGCACCCTGCTAGGGAGTATCTCCATGGCTTGTTGGTTTTAGCCAGGGCTTATCAGCCATGATACAGTGTTTTCCTCTCACAACAAACCAGCACCAGCTGAGCTTATCAGCCTAGAAACCAACCAGCAAATATGCTGTCTATTTGTTTGTTGTTTATTTCTCTATATTGTTCTATGCTTGATAGTTTCCACATACATGGCCTCTTTGTGGGAGAAAGCCCTCCACGTACAGATATCGTTATGCGTCGTAGTCCACCAAAATGGTGCACACAAGAGGTACTAGAAGAATGATACTGAAGATAGAGTAACGCCGAAGATTGGAGAGCCATCCGCGCGGTGCGCTCTAGACTATATGTCCAGAGAGACATGGCATCCTCCATGCTCGACCTACCTAGTGTGCTCTGGGCAATTTTCTATCCCAGAGCGGCATTGGTTCATCGGTGCGGTGCTGAGCTAAATCCGGTGTGCTCTGCTCTAGACTGTACCAAGAAAAAGATCATGTACAGTAGAGGCATGGATTCATCGATGCCACCTTGTCATCTCCAACCGGTATAGCTCGTAGACCACCTCGGCGCTGTTGTTTGACCCTAGTTGATGCTAGAAGAATGATATTGTGGTGGTTAAATTATAATGTGTTGATACACGTTGATTGTAACATTGACCTATACGCAAATAGGTCTTTGTTATCGTATATGGAATTTTAGTGTAAGGTCTTTGTTATCGTATATGTAATTTATTTCTAATATTTTTTGTTATTTTTTGATGTATTTCTATACTTTATCTAAATAAATATATCGTTGTTGTCAAAACTTTCCCACGGTCCTTTACATATATGCACCTTCACTGTCGGTTCTATTTAAAAACCGGCAGTGATATTCACTTTCACTATCGGTTGTAACTGAAAACCGATAGTGATGTCCATGCCCCCTATATAAAACAAACCACCGGCCACATACATCGATCCCACCCACCCACCCACGAACTCTCACAGGCTCATTTCTCACGTTTTACTCCCACTTCTCAAGAAATCCATTCTCTCTACGTGATTTGGTCATGGCTCCTGCATTTTTCATTGGTATTGATATGATGTCTTCTCTAATATTCTATCTATATTCATTTGATCTATATTTATATTCATGTTTTTTTGCATTCTACATTTATTTATATTCTTATTCCTTGCATTCGATCTATATTTAATTATGTTGCCATATTTTACTTGGAAGATTTTTTTTGTGCATATATTTTATGTTCATATTTTTTTTGCATTTTATTGATCAGGTGGTATGAACAATGGACCTTCCCCACCACAAGAACCATATTTCCACCCTAGTGATGAGCCATTCACTCCTAATGTGGTCATTCTATGATTCCCTGTTCCAGCTATTGTATGAAATATTTTCCAACATCTTTTTGTTTTTTTATGCTAACAAATAAGTGTAATTAGTTTAATATCATTGTTGTATACATATATGTCACAGACTATATCCCCAGTAGATTGGCTGCGAACAGCACTTAGCTGGTTCTTTATCTCGGACATCGTCAAGAACACGACATCTAATGCAAGTGGTCGGCTATAGACATGTGAACTCAGTTTTTCATCCCCTTGAGGGGTGCAAATCATTTGAATCTTATCCACGAGACGGGAAGACAGAGCCCAAATGTGATAAGTGCCCAATTCAGTGCCGTGTGCTTCTATTTAGAGGCACTTCGACGTGTTTGCTTTGATGTGCCTAATTTCTCGCACTTCAAGGCACTTGCTTTGAATGCTGGTGATGTCCCCGTCCCGCAAGCAAGCGAATGGTTTGCGAGGTACAACCGTTGAGATGTGGTAAAATAGACACTTATCCCTGAGTCGTGGTTATTTGTTGTTTATTATTGTAATAACATTCTCTATTTTTTTCTTTTTCTCCACATGCAGATTGCACTCCAGGACCTTACCTATACTACATGTGGCTTGTGGGCCATTCTACACTAAGCTACGGAGCAACTCGGGTACGATTAGGACTTCTGCAATAGAAACCTCGGCTAGCTGACTATAGAAGGATGCCAGTACTGCATAATGATTACTAACAGGGGCAGTGGTCATTTAGTAGGTTACATCTATGGCCAACTATTCTTTCGGTATTGTGAGGCACGAGAGAGTGCACTCATACGGGCATTGACCTTCATCAATACAAGCGGATACATAATCTGTGATATCAATTACCATATATGGCTACAGAGGCATGTTAGTGTGCGTGGCCCGATCGATCCCGGTAGTGATTCTGATAGTAATTATTGTTTATTTAGCTAGGTTTGCAAGGTTATAGTTTAATTGGGTTCTAATTTTAATTTGTATGGCTTGTGTGTTTAATTATTGTCATGCATGTAATTCGTGTAATATTTTTTGGGCAACTAGAAATATACATTCTGATGTCGAATTGGTCTCAAAATTATTCTCAGACTTGCACGTGACATGGGTGAAGGAAACACCAAGTTTGGGATTTTTCGAAGATGGCTTGCTACTTTCTTATGTTTAATTGAATTTCCGTGTGACGTCACCTATTAATTATAGGTTGAACTGAGTCTACCCACGAAAAGATCCAGAATGGTGCCAAATTTTTACACAGGCTCTCATATGCCCTAGGGATAAGAATTTTGTGGAGGTCGATGAAAAAAATCTATTAGGTCCAAGATGTAATTCACCCTCTTTTGTCTCATTCAGCACAGAGAAAAATATATTAATAAAAAAATAATTAGAAAAACCTAAGATCTTGTGTGGGGCCTTAATTTAGGTATACATGCTTGCTAAAAAAATTTCAAGCCATTTCGACATAGGCAGAGTATACATGCTTCAGAGAGGTATATGAGCCCTTTCATCGAACCATGACTATACACATAGGTTATCAAGGTTTCTGTGGTTCATATGCATTCCGGTGTCATATTGGTCTCAAACTTTTTTAGGCTTACACATGGCACAGGTGAAGGAAACACCAAGTTTGAGATTTTCCAGAGATGGTTTGCTACTTTCTGAGGTTTAATTGAATTTTTGCGCGACGTCACCGATTAATTATAGGTTGAACGGAGTCTACCCACGAAAAGATCCGGAATGATGCCAAACTTTTACACAGGCTCTCATGTGCCCTAGGGATAAGAATTTTGTGGAGGTCGATGAAAAAATCTGTTGGGTCCAAGATGAAATTCACCCGCTTTTGTCTCATTCAGCACACAGAAAAATATAATAAATAAAAAAACTAATTAGAAAAAACTAAGATCCTATGTGGGGTCTTAATTTGGGTGTACATGCTTGCCAAAAATTTTTAAGCTATTTCGACATAGGAATACACATGCTTCTATTTATTCAGTATATAAAAGTAATATATATATATATATATATATATAAACATCGCTGTTGGTTTTAAAAAACTAGCTGTGATGAGACGAAACCGACAGTGATGCTGGTTATCACTGTCGGTTCATTTTAAAAACCGACAGTGATTTATAAAAAGTTTTAAAAAATTGTTCCAGCCCTTGGGTTCAAACTCGGGTCTCGAAGAATTCTGAGTCTTAACCGCTGTGCTAGTATAGGAGGTGTGCAAGGCTAATTTTATTTTTTCTTTTTGACCTTTTAGAGTGCTTAATAATTTATAAAATTAAACCAAAAAAATTAGGCCGCCTGTGACTCGAACACGGGTCTCGGGGGCTATATTGCACGGTCTTAACCGTTGAGCCGGTCAGACAATTTCGAAAGAATGGGAAAAGATATTCTACTTAACCCGTAACCGCTACACCCCCATCACTATCGGTTCCTGGAATGGCCCGACAGTGATGTTGCCTCATCACTGTCGGTTGAGACCTTACAACCGATAGTGATGAACCATTGGGATAAAAGCAAGGCGCGGGGTGAAATTTTCCAAAGTCATTTCAACCCCGCGCCGCCGGAGCACCACCCCACGCCAATGGGCACCACCGCCCCCCACGCACCGTCCACCGCCCCCTGCGTCGTCGTTTCCAGCCCCACGCTCCTCTTTTTCGATGCTGACGCCCATGCGTCCCCTCGATGCGTCCCCAATAGTTCCATGCCCGCGCCCGCGACGCCGTCCACCACCCCATGCCGAAGCACCACGCCGTCCATGCCATCGTTCCTCGTCCACAACGCCGGTCGTGCCCCTCCTCGTCCACGCCTGCACTCCCACCGTCGAGGCCTTCAGAAGCACGCGGACAGCTGCATCCCCACCCCCACGCTGAGTGCGTGGCGGCGGCAGCTAGGATTTGGTAGGTCCTCTCCTGCATTGACTCGTGATTCATGTGGCATTTGGCGTGTTGGGGCCAATGGGACTTTAGGGGTGGGCATTGGGAGGTTTTCAAGGCAAAATGATAGTATCATGGTTTACTAGTGTGGAACTGAGCATGCCGGTGTGATCTATTTATCTGTACCACTGACCTCAGTGTACATCATCCTAATTTTGGCAATGTCACTCTCATTGCTATTTTTTGTTAGCTCTGTTCAGTTTGTTAGTAATGAGCTACTGAACGAGCACTGCAACTGTAGCTAGTGGTGTAGCGACTGTAACCTATTTGTAGTTGAAGTAAATTTGGATGCATTAGAAAAGTTTGAGTTTAGAACGGCAGGGGCCAAAAAATGCTTAGAAAGTCCTATAAAGTATGGGAGTGTCAATCCTATATAAAATTATCTGGAAGCTTGATCAATACCTTTACGCCTACTTTGCTAGTATTAATTTTTTTGAGAGCCAACTTATGAGAAGAGCTGCAGTTACTTAGCGGGGAAAAACGTTAGGCCAATCCATTGCAGGAGTACTAGCAAAAGTACCTAATGTGGTTAAACTCTGTACATTCACTGTCATATGCTTATAATCATGTTGTATAATTTATCATTCAGATATGAGGGTTCAATAAGATGACACAATTACTCTACACATAAACGTCGTTCTTATTGTGGTATTGCAATATTTAAGAGTGCTAGTTTTTGCTTGGCAACTTAACTTGATAGCATGATCTAGCCTTTAGGTAGCAACTGTTTAAATTGGCCATGTTGAGTGGTATGTGCTTGGTATTTGGTAACTCCACTTTTAGTGTGATATTTGCTGGAACTGTGGTAGCATGGTCCACTCCATGGTTCGTATATAATTATGGTACTCCCTCCGTTCCTTAATATAAGCCATATAGTTTTTAGCACCAATATTAACGCATGGCTTGAGGAAGGATGTGAGACCGAAGAAAAAAAGGAAAATCAGGCCATCTTCTCTCTCCCAATCAGATTACTTCCTAAATCTAAGAGATTGGTTGGGGCATGTGCTATGTACGGTGGGAAGGTTTCCAAACTAATCGGCGTGGGAGCTGATACGTGCCTATATTTTGGAATTTTCTTTAGAAATCTATATGGCTTATATTAAGGAACGGAGGGAGTATTTGGTAACTCCAGATGTTGGTATCTGCATTTATGCTTGCATTTAGTAGCCTGCCATGATTGCATTGTTAGAAATCATACTTAATCATAATGGTGGGTGAATCATTATTGGTCATATACGATCTCTGATTTTTTCAGTGGTTGCTAACTTGCTACAACAGTTGCCCCTTATGTTCATGAATCATGCTCTGTGTTGAATGTTGGCATTTTAAACAATAGTTTTAACTTTTTAGATGAGAAAGTCTTTGTTACAACAACAACAAAGCCTTTAAGTCCCAAATAAGTTAGGGTAGGCTAGAGTTGAAACCCAGCAGAAGCAACCAAGGTCCAAACACGTGACTAGTTGTTTTCCAAGCACTCCTATCTAAGGCTAAGTCTTTGGGTATATTTCATCCTTTCAAGTCTCCTTTTATTGCCTCTACCCAAGTCAACTTCGGTCTTCCTCTGCCTCTCTTCATGTTACTATCCTGACTTAGGATTCCACTATGCACCAGTGCCTCTGGAGGTCTTCGTTGGACATGTCCAAACCATCTCAACTGGTGTTGGACAAGCTTTTTCATGCTAAAATCATGAAGAACAATTTAATTTGTTAGATGCTGCAAGTACCTCCTCTCACAATGTAGCTTGCTCCATGCCTCTTTATCTAGATAATATTTGTTCATTAGCTATATGTGAACTTAATATTCTGATACATCATGTTTGAATGACAACCTAATTTACTTAAATGTATAGGCAACCAAGGCATGACATGTAGTGCATGTTGGTCACGTGCCTGGGATTTATCGAACCTAGAAAGATTGCTATGCTCAAGTCAATCGCTACCCTGGTAATTTGCACAAAAAATACAACACAGAAGCTGAAGTTTTGAGGGCCTACTATAGTCATTCGGCCTACCTTGCAAACCATGGGCAACTGGCCTACTATGGTCCAATGAATACAAACCATGGCCATCCATCGGCACTAGAGATTGAAGAGAAGCCACCCGTTGGAGATGTGAATATTAGGAGAATTACTCCTTGGTCTTGGAAAGATGTCATGCTTTTATTTATGGCTATGGTCATTGCTTTTCTTATTTGGATGTTGACATAGGCTTAGTTTCGTAGAACAATAGGTGGACTTTGTTGTATGTGGTCAATCAAACAATGAATTTATTCTACGGGAACATATACTATTATTATACTTTGTTGTATGTGGACGTATTATTAGACTTTGCATTAAACATATCATATATATATAATATGAACATATGCTATTAGTAGCTGTCCGTAGCCAAAACTAACCACGATCGTGTCACAACCATGACTCGTCGTCGCCTGTTACCCTGTCGTCGAAGAACAGATCGGCAACAAGAAGCGGCTAATATCGCTGGGATGGGAGAGCTGCATGACCCGACAAACGGTGATGGTGTCAATTAGGACGGTGAGAACGAGCAGCCATGGGCTCCGTCTGGCCTGCTCGAGCTAGGTCAAAATGACCAAGATGGCTAGGTAACCTTGGTATCATGTGATTATGTAGCCACACACGCTAATCAATTGAGAGGGTCATAGCTTACTTGGAGTCTCTAGTAGGAGCATCCGCCGGCCGAGGAGCCAGAGGGTTCAGGTAGCAGGAAGGCCAGATCCAAGTGAGGCATGTCAAAGCTTCCTGTTGGTAGGAATGCACACTGGCACATCACTGAGTTCGATGAATTCGGGGATCCACTCTCACCGCTTATAGCTTTGACCAAATACAAGACTATTCTTGGGTTACTTGTAAGGGACTTCATCCCGATTAGGTACAGGAAGTGGATTGGAAAAGATAATGACCCGTGGAAGGTTCCCGAAAGTGACAAGGATTACATATGGGATATTAAGATCCTAGAGTATTTCACTTTCCCAATAGAGTATGACAAGGAGGTAGTCAAGAAAAAAGCAAAAAAATCATGGGGACATGCTTCAAGAATTTCAAGGGGACATTATACAAGCATTTTGTCCTCCAAAATCAAGAGCTAGATTTTGATGGTGGACAGTTTAGCAAGCAGGACTTCTAGCAGGATTTCAAGGAATGCAGGTTATCCGAGGAGTACTTAGAACTGAGCAGGAAGAATAAGAAGAACTCACAGAAAGGGACGAATCCTCATCATCTTGGCTCTCGTGGCTACGCCGAAAAGATGCTAGAATTTGAAGCAGAACTTGAAAAGATGGATCGCCTTGCTAAGGAAGGCGTTCAGGTTGAGACCACCCATTGGGAGTCAAGATCGGTAATATACTGTATGGGGAGGAATGTACGCCATGTCGAGGATGGGAGCTTTAGCTCCACAAATCCACCCATGAGCGAACTCATCTAGAGGATCTCCTAGGGAACTGAGGAGGTGAGGCAAGGGACTCGCACTTCTAATAGGGAGAAAGATGTGCTCACCCAAGCACTCAGAACTAAGGAGCACCCTGGTCGCACTAGAGGAACCGGTGTTGTTCCTTAGAAACTCTCACACTTACCAGAGCCGCTCGAGGGGTAGAGCAAAACAGGAGGCAAAGTGTTTGAGGCGACTAAAATAGATGGAAGATAGAATGGGTGTATGGATTGAGGCGACTGTTGAAGCATGAGTCTAGCAAATTTTGTTGTCCAATGGGTCAGGAGTACCACAAAACCCTACTCCTACTGCCTTTAGCCCATAGTTGAGGGGTCGCAGCAGCTGTGGATCGACCCCGCTCGACGAAGAAGATGCGAATGTGCCTCATCCGATGGACAGCATCACTAAACCCATCAATGTCAAGTTGTACTTCCATTAGGAATGGACAAAGGACAAGGTTGTGCTCGGCCAGGCCTGGCCTGCGGGAGACAGGACCATTAATGGCCTTCTAATTCCACAGGGGTATGCTCACGTCACCATTGACAGAATACTTGATAAGAAGTATAACAAGATACACATTGAGTACCCCACAGCGAAAGACAAGCCAAAACATGGTCATAACAAGGGCTCTCAAGTGGCCTGGCACAAGCGCTTCATTAAGCTTGACCACCCATTGTCCTCTGATGATGAGGACAACGACGAGTCTTCGCCCAGCCGTGATGATCACTCACCATTCCCAACAGAGATCACTCCCCTCCTCATCCCTTGCCATCACCCCCGAGAAGACAGAGGTCTCCTTCTATTCCTCCTCGTCTAACTCCATCTTCATTAGCCCTGAAAAAAGAGAAGACTCCTCCTCCTCCTCCTACTCCATCTTCATCAGCCCTGGGAAAATAGAATTCCCATCGTCATCCTCCTCCTCCTCCTCCACCTCAGCATAAAACAAGATCAAAGGCATCCTTGAAGTTGAAGAAAAGGTCCTTGGATTCGGTCGCTAATGCTCCCAAAGTGGACCAACAAAAAAATATAAGGCCATTCAGTGGCAGCATTACAAACTTGATGAAAGAAAAATTTACAGCACACATCTTAAAGGAAGGTTGCGTTAGTTTCTTCAATCTCTATGCCTCACCGCCTCAGTGTTTGTTGAAGTCCGAATTCGAAAGGCAAACATAGAATCAGTACACTACAATAAGAGCCGAAGAAATACACAATGAAGATTTAAGGAAGATACAGAAGTACATCGAAGACAACCTTGAATTAACCATGGAAGAGGCCGCGAACATCTATTATGATGTACAAGGGACGGAACACCAGCAATGAAGTATGAAAGGGACAATCTTTTGGTTCTCGATAACGAGTATAAAAATTTGACAACATATATGCGCCAATTGCATGAATATTACATGGCTCAAGCAACAGAGATGGAGGACTTTGGTTTTGAGGTTATTATCCATTTGCCACATGTTTTTCATTATCCTAAAGAAGAGAAGTTCGATGTCGAGTGGGCGTGCTTGTTCCAGCTATACTAGAAATGCTCTCTCGATTCACAAATGTTGATGCTGTGGACTATGTAAGTACCCTACACGCACGATATTACAATTAACTACTCTCTCAAGACACAAATTGTTAACTTTTGAGCACTTCCCATGATTTTATGTAGGTGTATAGCAAAATTTTGCATACTAAAAAGCAAATGGGATAACATATTCTTCTTGGACCCCTTGTGAGTCAATGAGAAGACATGTTTAGACCTCCATGGATGTGACATGGAAGACCTGAAAGAGAGATTAATTGCTGTTTTCGATGAATTCAAAATGGAGAACAAAACCTTGTGAGTCTGTTTTCGATGCTTGTAAACCGAAGAATCTTCGAAGAAGTTTCATGATTTTGCGAAGAGGCCGATGAGGTGGTAAGCATCATACGTGACAACTTGCGCGAAACCTTCTCAAATTTTTATCACAGCCTCCACATATGATATCATGACATCTTGACAAGTTTCATGATTTTCGGACTTCATTTGCTTTTTATAGAATTTAAAAACAACTCGACCGCAAGTTAATGGTCATGTTTCGTGAACAAGACGTTCGAAATTGGTGGTCTATTCCTAGATACGGCCTCACATTATACTAAATAACATGAATATCATTTTTCCATTCATTTTTCATTATTCGAATGACTAGCAGTTATAATTTGAATTATCCAAGAAAATTCAATTAAAAGAAATAAATTAAAGAAACATAGAAAAAGTTTGAGAAATGTGCCACATTGGAACATGGAGCACCAAGTATTGTATGAGGACTGCAGAAAAAGTTTGGAGGTCAAAAGTGAAAAAAATATGGTTTGCCGAGTGTCAAAAAATAACACTCGGCAAAGGAGCCTCTTTGCCGAGTGTCAGGACGTCTGGCACTCCGCAAAGATTTTTTTACGGCAAAGAATTTTAAAAAAAATTAAAAATACTTTGCCGAGTGTCTGGCCAGGTGGCACTCGACAAAGAATTAAAAAAAATAAAAAACCTTTGCCGAGTTCCAGATCGGGGGCACTCGGCAAAGAATTAAAAAAAATTAAAAAAACCTTTGTCGAGTGCCAGATCGGGGGCACTCGGCAAAGAATTAAAAAAAATTAAAAAAACATTTGCTGAGTGCCAGATCGGGGGCACTCGGCAAAGGGGGAATTTAACCCCGCCGGCTAGGCCAGCCCACACACACCGCACACACGCACACACAGACGCACCAGCGCCACCGCTGCGCGCCCGTGCCGCGGCGCCGGAGGACGAGGAGAAAGAGAGGAGGAGGAGAGGAGGAAGAGAAGGAGGCCGCCGAAGCAACGATGGCCTTCCTCGCCGCTGCGGGTCTGCCTCCACCACGTCGCCTCGTCACTGCACCGACCCGCCATGGCCCCGCTAGCCTGACTCCACCGCCACTCTAGGTATAACCCCTCTTTCCATATCATGGTCGTAGATCACGTAACCCAGTTAGGCATCTCCCGTTCGAAAGAGATACGGTTGGAAATATGCAAACATTTCCATATCTAAAACCGTATATGTTTCTAATTGTCCACATTTTTTGGGCAGCCCACGGATGCATAGGTGGGGTTAGTTTCCATGGTCTACTCTGATCCGAGACAGAGTTTCGGCATCATCTCCCTTTTGTTCTCCGGATACACACTCTCCCTAGCAGGACGTGTATTTGGAGAACAGCGGGGAGGTGCTGCCGAAATTCTGTCTCGGATAGGAGTAGAGCATGGAAACTAACCTCATCTATGGATCCTCGCATGGGATGAGGACCTATCCTCACCTATTAGATAGTAGGATCATCGTGTAGATGCAATTGATGTTTATATTACTCGTCGCTATATATGTTAGAGGATGGAGGACCGTGAGTGGATGTACACGGGCCGCGCAAGTCGGGGTCAGGTCACCAATGAATGGATCAACAAGACCGATGCTTTCTTTGAATGGGCATTTGGCGTGGCTACTAAAGGAGCGAGTAAAATTTGCTATCCCTGCAGCAAATGTGCAAACATGAAAAGACAAACAAAGAAGGTCATGGGGAACATCTTTGGAAGAATGGATTTATGGCAGACTATACCCCATGGGTCTACCATGGTGAAGCCGATCATATGAGAGAGGAGGTGGTGAGACCATGCGTCGAGGATTATGATGCTGATGCTGGGGTAGTAGACATGTTAAATGACTATCACGAGGCACAGTTCGCTGAAGGACATACAGAGGAGGAGCCAGAAGCAACCACAAAGGCGTTCTACGACATGTTTGCCGTGGCACAGAAACCCCTTCACAGCCAGACAAAGGTTTCTCAACTGGAAGCCATTGGACGCATAATGGCGTTAAAGTCCCAATATAGCCTGAGTCGAGACGTCTTCGATGGTATGTTGATAGTTATTGGCAGCCTACTTCCGGAGGGTCACCTTCTGCCAAAGAGCATGCACGAGTCATAGAAACTCCTTCGTGCACTTAAGATGCCATATGAGCAGATACATGCTTGCCCAAAGGGGTGCGTCCTATTTAGGAAAGAATACGTGGAAGCAAAGTACTGTCCAAAGTGTAAATCCTCTAGGTTCCTGGAGGTAGATTGTGGTGATGGCCAGAAGAGGCAGCTTGATATTCCCATGACAATCCTACGGCACCTTCTGTTCATACTGAGGATCCAATGGCTATACATGACTGAGGAATACACGAAACAGATGACATGGCACAAAATGGCAAACGATACAATCCTAATAGGATGGTACATGCATCCGATGATGAAGCATGGACCCACTTTGATGGCATTCATCCTGAGAAAGCTAAAGAGGCTCATAATGTACATGTTGCGTTGGCAACAGATGGGTTCAATCCTTATGGAATGATGGCTGCCCCATACACATGTTGGCCCGTGTTTATTATCCCCCTCAATCTCCCCCTCGGCGTATGCTTTCAACGACAGAACATATTCTTGTCATTGATAATTCTTGGACACCCGGGGAATAATATGGGTGTGTTCATGGAGTCTGTGATTGATGAATTGGTCTGTGCTTGGGAGGAAGGGGTATGGACATACGACCGAGCTACAAAGAAAAACTTCAAAATGCATGTTTGGTACCACTACTCCTTGCATGACTTCCTGGCGTATGGGATATTCTATGCATGGTGTGTTCATGGAAAGTTCCCATGCCCAGTATGCAAGGAAGGTCTGAGGTCCATTTGGTTGCAGAAGGGTGGCAAGTATTCATCGTTCGACAAACATCGGTAATTCCTCCCTCTTGACCATGCATTCAGACGAGACATCAAGAACTTTACGAAAGGTGTCGTAGTGACAGACCCTGCACCACCAATAATGACTGGTGCCACGGTTCGTGAATAGATAGATGGTCTCGTGGTCAATCTAGAAGGTGGTTTTGTGGGATATGGAGAGCAACATATGTGGACTCATAAGTCAGGCTTGACTCGGCTCCCCTATTTTGATGACCTTCCCCTTCCACACAACATTGATGTAATGCACACTGAAAAGAATGTCACCAAGGCACTTTGGGCAACAATCATGGACATTCCTAACAAGTCAAAGGACAATGTTAAGGCTAAAGTGGATCTGGCAGCGTTATGCGATAGACCAAACCAACATATGAAGCCTCCTAGTCGTGGCAAGACATGGAGAAGGCCTAAGGCCGATTTTGTCTTGAGCAAGCCCCAAAGGAGGGAAGTACTAGAATGGATCTAGACGTTAATGTTCTCTGATGGGTATGCAGCTAATCTGAGGAGGGGAGTGAACTTATCTACTATGCGAGTCTTAGGGATGAAGAGTCATGACTACCACATATGGATTGAGCGGCTTCTTCCGGCGATGGTTCGAGACTATGTCCCTGAGCATGTCTAGCTAGTGCTGGTAGAGTTGAGCTATTTCTTTCACCAGCTTTGTGCCAAGGAGTTATCTCGGACCGTGATTGCTGACTTGGAAAGAATGGCACCTATGTTGCTCTATAAGTTGGAGAAGATCTCTCCACCCGGCTTCTTCAATCCGATGCAGCACTTGATTTTGCACCTCCCATATGAGGCACGAATGGGGGGCCCCGTGCAGGGCTGTTGGTGCTATCCAATCGAGAGATGTCTAAATGTTCTTCAAAAGAAATGTAGAAATAAATGCAAAATTGAGGCTTCCATTGTAGAGGCATACATTCTGGAGGAGGTGGCGAACTTCACAACAACATACTATGGTGACAACCTCCCTAGCGTGCATAATCCAACCCCTCGTTACAATGCTAGCGAAAATGAATCAAACCTCAGCCTTTTCCGAGGGCAACTCGGAAGCGTAAGTGAATCGACCCCCAAGACCTTGAATCATGAAGAGTGGCTCCATATCATGCTATACGTGTTGACCAACCTTGACGAAGTGGCGCCGTACATGCAGTAAGTTCTCAACAAACTTGTTAAATACGCCATCACTATGCTGCATCCAACCCCTTGTTTCTCGTTGGTACAGGGAATTTCTTCATGAATTCTGGCGTCAATCAAGGGATCCTACCACGCAGCAGCTAGATACCCTTCTTAGATAGGGTGCGGGAAATGGAATGCCCGATTTCATTTCTTGGTTCAAACGGAAGGTACTGTCCAATTTAGCTCGTACTTAGTTTGACATTCGAAGTTACTCGTACGTGCGAATAATATAACGATGTATCCTACTTGAGCTTGCAGGGCCAGAGGGATGCGTCTATGCGTGCCGAGTTGAAACAGGTTGCCGATGGCTTTGCCTATAGGGTCAGGTCATTTTCCGGTTATGACATGAATGGATATCGCTTTCGCACAACAAGCTACGAGCAGAGTCAGCCCAATCGAAGAACCACAAGTTCTGGAGTTTTTACGCCTGACGTTGATGAGGTCGAGTATTATGGAAGAATTGAAGAAATATACGAACTCAAGTTTCATGGTTCCAAACCTTTTAATCCCGTCATATTCAAATGCCATTGGTTTGATCCTGAAGCAACGAGACAGACATATTCTAATCTTGGGCTAGACGAAATTCGATAGGATTCCATCTTACCAGGAGACAATGTCTATATTGTGGCCCAACAGGCCACGCAAGTTTATTATCTCCCATATGCATGTCAAACCAAAAGGCATCTTAAGGGTTGGGATATTGTGCACAGGGTATCGCCACACGGTAAAGTGCCTGTCCCAAACGATGAAGATTACAACTTAGACCCAAACACATATGACGGAGAGTTCTTTCAAGAAGAGGGACTAGAAGGGAGGTTTAAGATAGACTTAACCGAAGTGATTGGAATGGAAGTAGACAATGAAACGGTTATTGAAGAGGACGCTGGAGATGAGGTGCAAAATGTGAAGGACTTACAAATGCTTGAGCGATTACATTTAGACAATGACAATGACAACATTGCTCATTCAGATAGTGTTGATTATTTCGACATGATTGATAGTGATGATGAGACTTATGATCCAGCTTATCCCGATCATGAAGATTATTTCTAATACATGTAATACTATTTTATTTTGTAATTACGTTTTGTTTATTTTGCATCTATTTCTAAGTACTTCTTGTTTATTTGTGCTTATTGGTTTACTCTTTTTAATTGCAGGTGATTGAACAAAGATGGTGGGCGGTGGGATGAGGAAGCTAACATCCTTGTACCGAAGGACAAGCACCACTGCACTAGGGGAGAGTAGGAGGAGGACCAGCCGTAGGAGGGAGCCATCGCCTGCCGCCCCATCGTGTGAGGAGGAGGAGGAGGAGCAGGTGCCCCAGGAGGACGCCGAGGAGGCACAGGAGGACACATAGGAGGACGAGGAGGAGGAGGCGACAGTAGGGGGTTCCGCTTCCTCTAGTTCGTCGAGCGTCTACTTACGAGGTCCCGCGAGCCTCCCTCAGCGACCGATACCTCGTGAGAGACGCCCGCTGATTCAACCCAAGGGGAAAAGTAAGTAACTTTAGATGTTATCACTACTTTATATGATATGTTGAAAATCAAAATAGAAACTAATAATTTTTCTTAATCACTTGGGTAGGAACTGGACGATTGTGGCGAGTGGAGGTGCTCACACACGCCAAGTCAATGGCATCCTCGGTCTTCTATGCAAGGGGCACTTCCCTGGCCTGGTTGAGTACGCCGGAGTGACAGGGCCGGCCTACTCATTTGACCACTACGCCCCCCCGATACTACAGATCGGGCCCGCAGGGTATTCAACAACAAGGCGGAGCAGGTGAAGCAAGAGCTGTGGGTAAGTCCTCCTCACACTACATTGCTCAATACATCGCATTCATTGGACATTCTTAAAATAATGAATGGATACATCATGTTTGTATACAGGATTTCTTTAGATCCCAGGACAGACATGAGGCCAGGGCGGATGCAGTGGCTCCCAAATGCTACAAAAAAACTTGTCGTGGACATGCATTACGAGGTGCGCATCTAGGCCGTCGTAACTTACCACGGGACCATCCTTGGAACGAAGGTCACCAAAAGGGACGCAAGGAGCATGACGCTGACCCGGGACCAGTACCTGTAGGTAAATACAGAACATTAATACTGATTCCTTTTGAGATTAAGTAGGCTTAATTTCATCTTTTGATATGTCATATACTTGATGGCCTGTAGATGATTCCTTATTTGTGCGCCATGCATCCCTAGTGCTAGGAACATATGGTGGACAAGTGGTGCTCACGCGAGTGGGAGGAGATGCACAACTTGTGCCAGGAGCGACGTTTGATGATGCCAGGTGTAGCACACCATCAAGGCAGCCGCAGCCTTAGCGGATACGCAGAAACATGGGTACGCAAATTCATTTATTTGTTCTAATGCTCAATTTTGTATGATTTCTAATCATCTTGCTATTTTTCTCGCAGTCGGCGTCACATGGTGGCCATCCTTGCTCCATCTTCAAGGCATTTGCTATGGCCCATAATGGCAAGGCGACGTTCGATGTCGACTACAACCTAGAGGACGGGCCCAAGGCGTATAGCAATGCGACCGTCCACAACCGCCTCAGTTAGTACACATCGATGGCAAGGGAGGTCCATGGGCCACAGTACAATCCGAGCACCGAGGACCTTGATGGAGAAGTCGTCATGAGGGTGGGAGGAGGCAAGAAGCATGGGCGGTACTAGATTGGCGATGGCGCAATCGACTCGGCCGCTACTCCTAGTCTCTCCTAGATTCGAGCAAGCAGCACGAGTAGGAGCCTGGCCATACGACCTCGGCAAGACACTTCACACCACCGGGTGGAGGCACTCGAGGTTATTCCTGGTTTATTCGTCGTTCATTGGTTTTTTCATACCTTTCCTTTGCATTATTGTAACATTGGGGTGAATATATTGTAGGCCTAGTTGGAACAAGAGAGGAGGATATGGGAGCAGATGCAGGCGAAGATGGAGAGGGTGGAGGCCGAGCGGGAGGCCGAGCAGTGGAGGATGGCGGAGATTCTTTAGTACATGCAAAGTCTTGGCGCCGCTACGGGTGTAGTTCCTCCACCTTCGCTATTCACTCCACCTCCACCTCCAACTCCTCACTATTCTACTCCTGTGAGTATAAATGTTTTAGGTTGTATGTTCATGCTTACGGTCAAATCTAGTGCAGTACAAAAGTTTTATTCATGTATGCTATATATTTATCTTGTCTCACACATGCAATCTCTTCTTCTTTGTGCAGAATCAATCGGCGGCATCGAACGATCCTCATGCTTCAGTGAATCCTTCACCAAATCAGTGATGATACTTGTGGTTGTTAATGGTACTTCTATTTGCAATTGTGGTTGACGATGATGGAGCACTTGGATTGCTTGTGAACTTATTTGTGATATATTGTGAGACATGTGATGTTTGTGATATATATCTGACGTTTGTGATATATATGTGGTGTTGGTGATATATATGTGTTGTTGATGATATATATGTGATGTTGGTGATGTTTGTTATATATATCTTCTGTTTGTTTGGATGGGATGTAAAAAACAAATAAAAAGGCTGTTTTCAGTCACTTTGCCGAGTGCAATGGCCATGACACTCGGCAAAGTGACTACCTGGGAACTACCTGGAAACATGCTTTGTCGAGTGCAATGGCCATTGCACTCGGCAAACATCACAGATTTGTCGAGTGCCACGGGCCAGGCACTCGGCAAAGGTGGCATGTTTGCCGAGTGTCTAAGTCAACGGCGCTCGGCAAAGCGGGCACCTTTGCCAAGTGTTTGACCTTGACACTCGGCAAAGCCGCCGTCACGGTGGCCCTCGCCATCACGGCCACTTTTCTTTGCCGAGTGTCGGACCCGATAAAGTGCACTCGACAAAGAGGTCTTTGCCGATAAACTGTTTACCGAGCGCCCTTTGTCGAGTGTAACACTCGGCAAAGGCTTTGTCGAGTGTATATCGGCCTTTGTCGAGTGCCGAAGCCGCCTCCGGTAGTGTTGGATCCGCCCATGCTAGCTTGGCAGTGGGCTGCCTCGACCCTTGAGAACGCTGGCGGGCTTAAGGTTTTTATTTTATATTTTTAGAGGCCGATACTATGATGTTTTCTAGAAATACTGATTAATAGTGGCAATGATCTAGAGACAGTCATACTGCCTGCCTTCATAAATCTATTTTGTCTGCCTATGAAAACCATTATTGTCATCGAAGTGATCTCCACTAAGACTAACTTAATAACCATCTTGAGTCACACAACATGTAGTACATGACTAGGGTGAAGCGGCACATGCATGCTCTCTTACGGTTCACTAGTAGCGTGCCCGAGCTAACGCTACGGTAAAATACAGAACAAGTTAAAATTTGTAAAAATAAAACAAACAATTAGATTTATTAAGATTCGTGTCTTATATATTGTGTGACCAAATATTTCTGTCACATAACATCGATCAGTCTCTCTCACTTATGAATAGACCCTGCTCGTCAGCCATACATTTTCTATAACAACCGTAATAATACATAGAGAACTCACATTTTCCATTTTTACATATTTTTAACTATTTTAAACCTATTAAACAAGCATATCACAAGATAAAACTATAACTCAGAAAATATGCATCCAGTGTACACTACAATAGCTTCTACACATCAGTATTAACTTAGCATAAAAATTTCACTGCATTTGTATTACACAAACATTCTCTATAGAATAAACACATAAAAGCATATATTTACAATTACAGCAAACACTACGGGATACAGTCGCTTCGCCGAGTGCCAGGGGCACTCGGCAATGGCCCAAAAACACTCGGCAACTGCTTTGCCGAGTGTAACACTCGGCATACAACACACGGCATCTTTTTGTCGGCAAACAGCTATTGCCGAGTGCTTTTTATCGGGCACTCGGCAAAGCCTTTGCCGAGTGCCGGAAAAGCACTCGGCAAAGATTTACACTCGGCAAAATGAAAATGCGAAAAAACCCAAAAATAATAGCAATTTTTTTTTCGGCGGAGGCCGCCACCAGCCAGCGCCCACCCGTCTTCATCGAAGTCGGTGCATTTTTTGCGCTAAATTCGCGGCTAACGCGGTCGGCAGGATTCGAACTCACGACCTCTGCCTCGCGTGTCTGCTGCTCTACCACAGCACTACACTGTCACTTGTGTCTAGATTCCGTTATCTATCCTCATATATTATACTAAACCGAGAGTAAATTGCTTGTTTGAGGCCCTAAACGAATTCAAATAAAAAAAATGGTCAACTACAAAGTTTCGTAACTTTTCGAGATCTACAATTTTCATTTAGGAAGTTTGTCCATCCGAGGTCGTTTAAAAAATTCGAATTTCAAATTTGAGAGATTCAAACGTAGTTTTGCGTGATAAGATGATTTCAAATCGAAAAGTTGTCAACTACATAGTTTCATAACTTTTGGAGATCTACAATTTTCATTTAGGAAGTTTTCCATCCGAGGTCTTTTGAAAAATTCAAATTTTAAAATTTTCAAATTCAAACGTCGTTTTTGCATGACAAGATGATTTCAAATCAAAATGTTGCCAACTACAAAATTTCATAACTTCTCAAGATCTACAAAGTTTATTTTGGCCATTTGTTCATCTGACATAGTGATAGTAACATTGTTCACAAATCTTATATATCTCTTCTACTTTCATGAAACAAATATGAGAGATGTAGATTTTATGAACAACGTTATTGTCGCTTTGTCAAATAAAGAAATGACCAAAATAAACTTTGTAGATCTTGAGAAGTTATACAACTTTGTAGTTGAAAAGTTTTTCATTTGAATTCATTTAGGGCCTCAAAAATTGCTTTGAAAAACTGATTTGCCGAGGGCCAAAAAAAATGCAAACGGCAAAATGCCTATTTGCCGTGTGCCAAAACAAAGGCACTCGGCAAAATACATCTTTGCCGAGTGCCAGAAAAAAGGCACTCGGCAAAGACGCATTTTGCCGTGTACCGAAAAATAGCACTCGGCAAAATACATCTTTGCCGAGTGCCAGAAAAAGGCACTCGACAAAGACGTATTTTGTCGAGTGTATTTTATTTGGCACTCGGCAAAGACCGTCTTTGCCGAGTTTCCGATAAAATACACTCGGCAAAGCCTCCAACACTCGGCAAAGTACCGGTTTCTGGTTGTGAAAGAACTTCTACTAAAGCATAGTGTTTTATGTGTTCATTTCATAAATCTAGTCAAGAGGAGTGCAACAAAAGTGGATTGGTATTTTTCTGAGTTGTTTTGTGTTTTTTCTATGAATTTTATGAGATCACTGATTTCCTGAAAAGAAAAAAATGAAAAAGGGCTCACCCAATTGGGCTTTCCCAGCTTCGACCCAGGCGGAGAAGGCGGCCCAGGACACGGATGGACTTGGCCCAGCCGGACAGAGTATTTGTGATTTTTTTTATTAGGAACCCTGAATTTGTTTCTATACAGTTTAAGCCTTCCGACCATATCTCTCTCTCATGCGCTTTACTTAGAACCCTATCTTTCCTCCTTTTTCCTTTCCCACACCTTTCTTTTCAGGCTTGGAACCGAGCACGCGAGGACGAGAGCTAGCGGCCAATCCCGGCCGGAACGGTGTACAAACTTATTTCGATGGAGCATGACAAAACATCGATGCTTGTTCCCATGGAGTGTTGCAGTAGAACATCGACGAAGGAAGACGATGATGGAGAGAGAAACAAGTGGTGCTGCCTAGAAAACACGATTTTTATTCTTATTTTTTGGGCACCTACCAAGAAAAATAAGATAAAACCATCACCTAAACTTCTATAAAAAAATAGCAAATTTGTGTGCAAAAATGCATGGACCATAACCATGTAGTCCTAGGTCGTAGGCACTATTTGAAATAAAAGGGTCATTCATGGGATATTTTGTGCTAAATAATAATCTATTCAACAAGTGAGTTTTGTTTACTAATACATCCCATCCCATTCATCAAGTCAATGGAGATCTCAAATGCATAAATATCACGGTTCCGAAGCACCCATGCACCAGCAGAGAGCATACAACAGCCATGGAGATCTCACAGCAACCCTTGCTCTTAGCCTCTCTTCTTCTGCTCTTCGTGTGGCTGTTGCTCCAGGCTTCACCTCGCAAGCAGCGCACTAATGGCCAAGGCCGGCACATCCCAAGTCCGCCGGCGTTTCCCGTCTTGGGCCACCTCCACCTCCTCAAGAAGCCGCTGCACCGCTCCCTCGCCGCGCTGGCGACCCGCTACGACACCGAAGGCGCGGGCCTCCTCCACCTCCGGTTCGGCGCCAAGCGAGTGCTCCTCGTCACCTCCCCGTCCGTCGCCGAGGAGTGCTTCACCGTCCACGACGTGGCGCTCGCGGACCGCCCAGGGCTCGCGTCGCGCCGGGTCCTGACGCAGGACTGCCCCGCCATCGCCATGTGCAGCTACGGCCCGCTGTGGCGCCAGCTCCGGCGGCTCGCCACGGTGCATGCGCTCTGCGCGCACCGCCTGGCCGCCACGTCCGGCGCGCGCGACGCCGAGGCGCGCGCCATGGCGGCCAAGCTCTTGCGGCGCGCCGAGGCCGGGCCCGTCGCCGTGAAGGCGGCGGCGTATGAGTTCGCGGCCAACGTGATCATGGCCATGGTCGCCGGGACGCGCATGACGGGGGACCAGGTGCGACGGTTCAGGGAGATGACGGAGGCCGGGCTCGCGGCCGCTGGCGCGGCGAACCGGCACGACTCCCTGCCGGTTCTCCGGATGCTGGACTTCGGGAGGACGAGAAGGAGGCTCGCCGGCATCGCCGAGGCACGGCGACAGTTCGGCCAGAGCATCCTCGACGACTACAGGCGGCGGCGTCACCGTCACCCCGGCGGCGCAGACGACGATGCTGGGGAGAGGGAGACCGCGAGGACGGTGCTCGGGGACCTGCTCCGGCAGCAGCAGGAGGAGCAGTCGCCGGAGCATCTCGACGACGTGGTCATTCGCTCCGTGTGCCTGGTGAGTCAACTCGCTCTCGTCCGTTGCACGGTAAGGTAACGCGCGCGTACGCCAACAACTTTGAAGAGGCGGCAGACGTATGCATGGACGACGACACCGGCGCCAAATGCGGCCGATGTGCACCGCACTGGCCATTATTACTACTCTCACTTCCAAAGCTCCAATAGATTATTGAATCGTGCCAAATAATTCAGTGTTGCATTGCTGGCATGGGCTGCTAAGTTCTAAACACTGATCGACTTTCGTGGTGCTAGTGGTACTTTACAAACATAAACTTTTGACATTTCAGAGTTCATATATGTTTCCATTCCACTTGCCTTTTTGTTAATTAGAAAAACAAGTCCGTCAATCCATGGTCCTGCCTGCATAGGCTGCTAGTAATTTGATAGATGTATTAGAAATTAATGAACAAATTTAGGGTCTGCATCTAATACCATTCGGTCATTTTTACCCAATGCCATCTCCTTGTGACCATTTCAAAATGTTGTACCCAAATTAAACATAAATATATCAATGTTAGAGAAATTCGGGTGCTTGCGTTTTAGACGTCATACGTTTACAAATAGAGGTAGTATACGTTGCCCATATCCGTGTGCTACTAGTGAGATTGGTACTCCAAAGTCTCCAATACGTACTTGTTTTTTGTTGCGTAAACTCAGCACAACCACCAATCTGGCTCAGTTTATTCTGCTCTTGTCAAACATTGGAATTTGTGTGCAGTTGACTTTTTAGACGGGCGCTATATCTCTCATGAATACTTGATTAACATAATTCTTCTCGCGTAGTAGTTATACTATTTGATTGATTACCGTACGTCAACTAAATCTCTTGCAACGTGTAACTGCATGCGCAGAGTTTGCTACAAGGAGGGACAGACACAACAGCGAGCACAATCGAGTGGGCCATGGCGTTGCTGCTCACCAACCCGTCCGCCGCCAAGAAAGCGACGGCGGAGATCGACTCCGTCGTGGGCACGTCCCGTCTGCTGCAGGAATCCGACCTCGCCGGCCTCCCCTACCTCCGGTGCATCGTCTCCGAGACGCTCCGGCTATACCCTCTCGCGCCGAACCACGTCCCACACGAGGCGTCGCGCGACTGCGTGGTCGCCAGCGGCCACGCCGTCGCGCGCGGCACCATGGTGCTGGTCGACGTGTTCTCCATGCAGCGGGACCCTGCCGTGTGGGGGGAGCGGCCGGAGGAGTTCGTGCCGGAGCGGTTCATGGACGGCGGCAGCGGTGTAGGTGGCCGGAGAGATGGTGGGAGCAGCAGGTGGATGATGCCGTTCGGGATGGGCCGGCGGAAGTGCCCCGGCGAGGGCCTCGCTTTGAGGATGGTCGGAGTCACGCTGGGGGTTATGATGCAGTGCTTTGAGTGGGAACCGGATGGAGGGAAGGAGGTGGACATGAGTGAGGGCTCCGGTCTCACCATGCCCATGGCCACGCCTCTTGTGGCCGTGTGCCGTCCACGTGCAAACATGGAGTCACTGCTCAAGGCTCTCTAGGATGTAGTCCTGTCATTTTTCTTGACCATTTGATGTGTTAATAAGTCGTACTCGTCCATATAATCTACTGCTTCCTCTATTTTTTACATGTTGCATTAGCTTTGTTCTATGTCGAATATTTTTATCTTTGGTCATCAATTCTAAAAAAAATATATGCAGATTAGCAACATAAAACTTACATTTTAGACTCACTATGCGAAACTTCTCATACCATATATCTAATTCAAATATTGTGAAACTACAAGGACTTCTTGAAATTAATGGTCAAACTTAGGAATTCTTTATTTTGTACAAACCTAAAATCACATGTAGTAAAAAACAAAGGGAATTGGAAAATTGTTCTAGAAAGTGAGAAAAAAATGTTCTAGAAAGGTAAATAATTCTTATGTGAAGGAGAAATATTTTTAGGAATGAAATTTTTTGTGCGTAAGACAAAAAATGTTCCAGAAAGGAGAAAAGATGTTTTAAAGATTTTTTTCTAGAAAGTGAAACTTATTTCACTTCGTATAAATGGATTGTATCTCACTACCACAAAAATAATAACTTTTTTATTTACAGTGGCTAGCAGAAAATATTGTAGTTTCTAAAAATGAACAATGATTTTTAGAGATGGTTGTTCCATTTATGAAGACAACAAACTTATGGGTGCCTTTGAAAATCAATTAATAGAGACGGACCTAACAAGCCCCCCTTATTAAATAGCCATATGCCCACTAAAATGTATTCCTGAGTCCCTAACCTGCACTCTCTCACTCCCACCCAATGGGCGCTGCCATTCCGCTCTCTTCCACACTGAGATCTCCTCCTCAGCGCCTCACTTCCACTGACATACGCGACAAACATGTGGGAGCTGCCCACATCTCCACAGGCGTGTGGCCTCTCCACGCATGGCGATGGTGGATCCGAGACCTATGGCGCCTCCCTATCGGCATACACAATAGCACCATGCATGCTCCCTCCTTTGTACTGAGCTCCGGTGAGATCCCGTTCCATCACCCTCTATGGGCGTGATTGGTTGCCCGAACCAGGCAATCCTCGCATGCTTTGCCTCCTTCATTCCTTTGTCGTGTTTGGTTCCCCTCCTCACACGCTTTGCCTGCTTCGTCTCATTCCTCTGCCCTTCACCATTCTGCACGGCTCTGACTTCTCGATTCCCACTTCCCACAAGATGCACGCATGGTGCAGGGGCCCATATGTCAGACACCAAAAACTCTGATGCATGTATGCAACCAAACAAGATCTCTTCTCAAACTAGACCAACAACAAAGACAACCAAACATGACTGGGTGCACGGTTTGAGCATGCATCTCACCAGCCTGGACCAGCTCTCCATCCCAGCTCCCCATCACCAAAGCAACCAATCGTTGGTATTTATTAACTCGTCACTTGTTTTATTACACTACTACAGGAAGCAATTTGCGCAGCGTGGCCAAAACACGCTCCGTGGCGGGCACCTTTTTTGCCCGCCACGGTTAACCGGTGGCCGGCCAGCGAGGCCGGCCACCGGGGCGCCTGCTGCGGGAAACTGGTTTACCGCGGCGGGCAACCTTACCTGCCCGCCGCAGGAAATCGTTATTTACCGCGGCAGGCGGTATGAATAGCCCGCCGCGGTTAATACGGTTTACCATAGCGGGCTCTTTAAACTGCCCGCCGCGGTAAAGACTTGATTTACCGAGGCGGGCGCTTTATATTGCCCGCCGCGGTAAAGCCTGTATTAATACAGACCTCAGACCCTCCTTCTCCTCCACGGGTCTTCCTCTCTCAAAACTCATGGGGGGAGGCTTTGCCCTAAAATTTGAGGAAACTTTTGATTTGAGTTGAAGGGCTTGGATTTGAGGGAGGAGGACATCATAAGAGGTTCATAAAGGCTCTCCCTCTCTCCTTCCATCCTCTCTCTCTATTTCCATCACCTAGAGATCTCTTTAGATCTAGATCTAGATCTAGATCAAATTTAATGAAAAAATGATGTCATGTATTTGTTTAACTTTAGATTCATCATAGATGCATGCTTCATCTTTCACATCGTCATTTCCTCTCTTTTTCATGATTTTGGACGTAAAAATCATCAATTTCTCCTAATTCTTCTTTATTTAATGTTGATTGTGATGGATAATGTTCGCAGATACGATGGATAGATCGGAATGGATGTACCGGATCGATAGAGTGAATGATCCACGGTACCTCTTTGAATTAAGGAAGTTTATTGCGGCTGGTAAAGCTCACCGTGAGAGACTGAAGCGGATGACAACCATATGTCCATGTTCTCATTGCAAGAACCCGAAAGCCCACCGAGACAGCGAGGTGCAAACTCATTTGATCATGTATGGTTTCATCGAGGGCTACACAGTCTGGACATTTCACGGCGAAAGAGTTGGTGCGAGTGGCGCTGCATCTGGAGTTACCTCTTCGACGCCGACGACGACAGCACCACCGGTGAATAAAGATCCTTCCGCAGCAGCTGCGCCAGCCGGCAGTGACAATAGTTGTCGTGATTACATCACGGAGGATGATGTAATGCAAGACATGGCCGACGAAGCCGGCGACGGTGGTGATGGTCAGGATACTGTGAGCCAACCCGAGGATGTGCAGCTTGTTGAAGATCTAGTCAAACATTTCGATGAAGACGACGTTGTGTTGGGTTGCCCAAAGTGGTTGGAGAATTTCAGAGAGTTGAAACAGGCGGCAGTTGATCCTCTCTATAAGGACGGCGGCGATTGTCCAAAGGAGTGCACGGCGCTCCGTTTTAACCTCCATATGTTGATGTTGAAGGCTCGTCATGGTTGGTCTGACACTAGCTTCAATGAGTTGTTAAGCTACCCTGCCACCACGTACCCAACGGCTAACAAGGTGCCCGCCAATACTTATCGGGCCAAGAAGCTGATCCGGCCAGTGGCGATGAAGCTTAGAAAGTTTGATGCATGCCCTAACCACTGCATCCTGTATCGGGGCAATGAGTATGAGAATTTGACGAGTTGTCCGCACTACGGCTTTAGTCAGTACAAGAAAAATGCTGGTTGTCGCATGGATGCAGAAGACGAGGGAGGCTTGCGGGGTGGTCGGAAGAAGAACAAGAAGGGGGCAAAGAAGAGCAGTGTGGCCAAACAGATCTCGGCTCAGCAGGACGATGAAGAAGAGGGTTACACGCACAGGAAAAGTCCAGCACTGTCGGTGTGGTACCTGCCCGTGACCGATCGCCTGCGTGCAATATTTGGGAACCCGGACGATGCCAAGCTCATGTCCTGGCATGCTTCTGCTGACCGCCTGAACGATGATGGCAAGCTACGGCACCCATCCGATGGCAAGCAGTGGAAGGATTTCGACGAGGCCTACCCGGAGTTTGGCAAGGAGCCCAGGCATATTAGGTTCGCGCTAAGTACCGACGGGATGAACCCGTTTGGTGAGCTTAGCAGCTCGCACAGCACTTGGCCCGTCGTGCTCACCATGTACAACCTACCTCCCCATCTATGTCAGAAGCGTAGGTACCTTATGCTGACCATGCTTATCTCCGGACCGAAGCAGCCCGGCAACGATATAGATGTGTTCCTAGAGCCGTTCATGGAGGAAATGAAGATACTATTTGATGTTGGGGTCCAGATGGTGGATGCATCCCGCAAGGAGAAGTTTACACTAAAAGCAATCATCTTTGTCACCATCACCGATTACCCCGGTCTCTTCTCACTATCGGGGCAGATCAAAGGGAAGACCGGCTGCGTAATTTGCATCGACGGGACCTGCTACACTTACCTTAAGGGATCCAATAAGATGGTGTACACGAGGCATAGACGGTTCCTCGCAAAAAATCACAGGTATAGAAGAAGTATTATGAACAAATACTTTGACAATCAGGACGAGCCGCAGCGTGATCAACCGACACAGACTAGTTGGGGGACAAAGGTGTATGAGATGGTCAAGGACATGGATTAGGTGGAGTTTGGAAAGAAGAAGAAGCCGCCTGAAGAGGGGAGCAAGCAGACAAGGAAGCGAAAGCGTGACCAGACGGAGGAAGTCCCCTCCACCGTTCCTTTCAAGAAGAAGTCAATTTTCTTCAAGTACCTGTCGTATTGGAAAACACTGAATACACCCCATGCCATCGACTGCATGCACCTGGAGAAAAATGTCTTCGAAAGCACGATCGGTGTCCGGCTGGACATCAAGGGCAAGACAAAGGATGGTATTAAGTCACGGACGGATCTTGTCAATCTGGGCATCAGGCTGGACCTTCACCTGGGACCGCCTCAGAACGGTAAAGTCGATATCCCGGGTGCGGCCTGCAACCTAACGCAAGACGAGAGGACAGCTTTTCTTAAGTTGCTTAGGGGTATCAAGGTGCCGACTGGTTTCTCTTCCAACATCAAGAGCCTGGTCTCCATGAAAGACCTCATAATGACCGGCTACAACTCACACAACTGCCACGTCATGCTGACGGTGTTCCTACCAATTGCGATTAGGGCTATCCGTCCAGAGTACATGAAGATGGTCATCACACGGATGTCATACTTCTTTAATCGCATCACTCAGAAGGTCATTGATAAGGCTGAGCTACCTGCCCTGAAGGAGTTCATCGCGGAGACCCTTTGCCAGCTCGAGATGTGCTTTCCACCATCTTACTTTGATATTATGCCACACCTAATGATGCATATGGTCGATCAGATCCATCAACTAGGCCCCATGTACCTACACCAGATGTGGACGTACGAGCGGTTCATGTCCACCCTCAACAGATACGTCCATAACCGCGCTTACCCGGAGGGCTCTATGATCGAGGCATACACAACGAAGGAGGCCGTGAACTGGTGTATGAGGTACATAAGAGATGGGAGGGTGATTGGGTTGCCTGTCCATCACCATGAAGGCAAAACCTCAGGAATGGGGTGCACAGGCCGAAAAGTGCGCACCGATGTGGCAAACCGAATGGTGCAAGAAGCTCATTACAGCATCCTTCATCAGTTAGTGAGCATGGAGAAATATATTGAAAAGAACCTGGAAGAGATCCGTGCCGCTAATGATGGACAACGCACGGAGGCATGGGTCCAGAACCATCACAAGAGCAATTTCGTAGAGTGGCTCAAAGAGCAACACATACCCCTTGAAGGATGCCCTGATGAAGATACGGAGACCGTTAAGAGGCTTGTGTTAGGCCCATCCAGCCAAATCACCACGTGGCAAGGGTATGACGTCCAGGGCTACAGGTTCCACACGAAAGACAAGGACAAGAAGAGCTCGGCACAGAACTGCGGTGTTCGATACGAGGGCGAAGAAGAGTACACGGGCCAGAGGAGGCAATACTATGGGCAAGTTGAAGAAATATGGGAACTTGACTACGGCCAGAACCTACGCATAACCGTCTTCCATTGCCAGTGGGTCAAACCAAATGTGGTTGCAGTGGACAGTTATGGGCTAACCACCGTGGACCTCAAAAGTATCGGCTACAAAGATGACCCATGGGTACTAGCAACCAATGTCGCACAAGTGGCCTACTATATATATGCAGAGGACCCAAAAAGGCATGTGGTTGTGTCCGGAAAGTAGCGGATTGTGGGAGCTAATGGGGTGCAGAGTCCCGAACAATACAACAACTACGTAGAGCTCGAGCTTTTTACCGATCATCCAAAGAAGATCAAGGCCGTCGAGGACCGATTCAACAAGTCCAGGATGATGCCGTGGGCCCGCCCCGATGGTGAGAAGAGGACGGTGAAAGCACCTACACCAAAATGATTTATGTATCCCAGAGACATATATGTAATAATATAGCTCGATCTATTGAAGACAAGTTTTGTAACTTATTATTAATATCATGGAACCATACTACTCTACTAGTACTACTCAACCTACTACTACTATAGCATACTACTACTATCTATTGTACTAATACTACTCTCTACTACTACACAGCACTACTCTACTACTACTACACAGTACTACTCTACTACTACACAACACTACTCTCTACTTACACAACACTACTCTCTACTACACAGTACTACTACACAACACTACTCTCTACTTACACACTACTTACACAGTACTAAATATCAGTGCCCATAAATTTTAGATTAATAAGTTTTAGATTGGTAATAAATAGCAGGGAGGAAATGAAAAAATATTAACCGTGGCGGGCACGTAACAGCGCCCGCCGCGGTTAATAGATTAACCGTGGCGGGCAAGTAACAGCGCCCGCCGCGGTTAATAGATTAACCGTGGCGGGCAATTTAAGGTGCCCGCTACAGTAAACATTTACCGCGGCGGGCGGATTATATTGCCCGCCGCGGTTAATCCATGCGCTATATATGTGCCGCTGCTCGCACAAATTTTCTTACTGCCTCGCGCCCTCGATTTCGACCCGAAGGGCTGCCGAAATATTGCGCCGCCGCCGCCATCCCCGCCGCCGAGCTCCTCCGTGGTGACCCCCGCCCCCATCCTCCTCCCCCGTGCCCGTGCCCCGCCCCCGTCCTCCTCTCCCTTGCCTGAGCCCCGTCCCCGTGCTCCTCCGGCGCCCCGTCCCTGGAACCCTAGCTCCGGTGCGTCGCCGGCTCCGACCCGTCCGCCGCTGCCAAATTCCTCGACGGCCTTCTCCACCCTTCTCCAGTTCAGGCAGCACTACACAGCGCGCAAGGAAACAACGCCACCAGCGGTACGTGACCTAACCTCTGCATTTGGGATTTCATTTTTTTTATTTATGAACTGAAACTATGAAAACAATTATGAAACCATGTCTGTTCATGAAAATTAGTAACTGCATAGATAGTCAAGCCTAAAATGACAGAGCCCGTACTTGTCACAAATATGTTCATATTTTTCAATTATATCTTAGCTCATTTTACAAGTGTCAGGTTGCATTAGCCACCCATCAACAATTGAGACAACTTGTAATGATAGAACAGAATCATTTAAAAAATATGTTTGGAAGGGTGGATCCATGTCCATTGCTGGAAGGAAAACTTTGATTGACTCTAGTCTAAGTAATGCACCTCTCTACCAGATGTCTATCTATTTACTTCCCAAAACAATAGTGTATAAGATGGATAGAATTAGAAGATCTTTTTTTCTGGCAAGGGGGTGGAACAAAGAAGAAATATCATCTTGTTAGGTGGACCAAAATTTGTAAGAGTAAGAAGAAAGGGGGATTAGGGATTAAGGACATCAGAAAAATGAATGTTAGTTTGCTTTGTAAATGGTTTTGGATGTTTGAAACTGAGCCTGGGATTTGGCAAGAAATTATTAAATATAAATACCATAAGCACAAGTCTGTTTGTACTGTGAAGCATAGGCAATCAGATTCTTCTATTTGGTATGATTTGTTAAAAATTCGAGATGTTTATCTTCAAGGAAGGAAAATTATTGTTGGGAATGGTCGAAAAACTTTGTTTTGGAGAGATAAATGGTTGTATGAGAAATCCTTGCAAGTTCACTTTCCTGACTTGTTTGCTTTGTGTCTTCAACAAAACATAACGGTTGAACAAGTGAAAAATGACTCCACTGCTGTAACTTTTATTAGATGGTTGGTTGATAAATGGAGAGAGGATTGGGAAAGAATTCTGTTTGATACTTCTTTGATTAATTTGGGGCTGAACGATGATGTGGTGTCTTGGAAATTTGGGCTAAAAGGTCTCTTAATGAAACCTGCAGATATCATAAAAAAATCTAGAAAGGGAAAATCCTTGAGAAATTGAATTTTTTTTATGGATGGCATATTTTTTCCTTTCATGTGAATACTTATTCAATCTGCTATCAGTTATATATTTTCAGTAATCAAACCTCCAATTGGGGGCATAGATACTGTGAGGTTATTTTGTAGTTGTATGAACTACTGAATGAACTACTAGTATACTACTACTACTGCCTACCTCTAGTCCCTCCTGTACTACTACTAGTATACTACTACTACTGCCTACTACTTTCTAGTAGTATACTACTACTAGTATACTACTACTACTGCCTACTACTACTCCCTCCTCCTCTACTCCCTCCTATACTACTATTCTACTACTGCTGCTCCTGTTTTTGATTTGTGAAAGGTTTTTATTTAATGGGGCTGGTTCCTTTTTTGGCATATGCAATGATGAACTTTTTTGGCATTTGCCTCTCTTGCTTGTCATTGGCAGTTTGGCATTGCCAATTGCCATGATGCCCATTAATCCACTGCCTACACTCTACTACCTACACTCTACTGTCTACTGCCTACAGATATTGTATTACCTATTTCTCTCTACCACTGTTGTCTTACTACTGCTGCTGCTACTCTGAATTCAACTGAACTGCTATACTACACTTGGTGAATTTTGAACTGCTATACTACTGATCTATGATGCTTTTGGTGAACCGTAGCATTTGAATTGAATTCTTTTTGCTGCCTATGATGCCAAAGAAATTTATGACAAAATTCTGAGCATATGCCACTGCCTATGATGCACCTTGCCTTTAAACTAATTCTGAGCTAAATTTGAGAGAATTTTGAGATGAATTGGTCACTCTGCTGCAATTTTGTGAGAATTTGTGAGAATTTTGAGCATACTACTACTACTGCCTACTACTACTCCCTCCTCCTCTACTCCTCTACTCCCTCCTATACTACTATTCTACTACTGCTGCTCCTGTTTTTGATTTGTGAAAGGTTTTTATTTAATGGGGCTGGTTCCTTTTTTGGCATATGCAATGATGAACTTTTAAACTTATTGCTGCGGTAGTGGCATATGCAATGATGTGAACCCTTTTATGCTGAGGCAGCAGCGATGATGATCGAGTGCCCCCGCTAAACTAGGATGGCTTGTATACCAGATACAAGCAACCAGTTTAAAAGCGATGTGATGACAATGGGGCAAATCTGAGCCAACTACTACTACTTTACTACTCTAGTACTACTCTACTTTACTACTCTATAACTGTGTCTATACAACTGAAATATGTATTCATTGTAGCTTTCCAATGGCGGAGGAACCGATAAGCGAATGGCGCGACCCTACCCCTAGTGCATCATCATCAACTAGCCTCGAGAGCCAAGTGTCCATGACCCCGAGGCCAACAAAGAAACGTCGTACAGAGGACGATGATGATCCGACCTACCAACCGAGGGACGACGAAGTTCAAAGTGCGCGGTCTCCAAACCCTGAACAGATGCCGGTGGTGCCTCGAGAATTGAATTTCG
This sequence comes from Miscanthus floridulus, assembly GCF_019320115.1. Taxonomy (NCBI): domain Eukaryota; kingdom Viridiplantae; phylum Streptophyta; class Magnoliopsida; order Poales; family Poaceae; genus Miscanthus; species Miscanthus floridulus. The sequence goes on from NC_089593.1 coordinate 69,096,649, forward strand.
AGGAGGAAGAAGTCAGTGACAAAGAACCCCCCACTCCATCTCCAACCACTTCAGGCAAGTCTAGTGGTCAGAGGACAAAGCTGAGAAGGGGGGAACACGGGAGGCACCGGAGGGAAATCCACGGCGAAGTCCATGTGATCCATGAGGTGGGACCAGAGGGAAACCCGTTGTTGCCACCCACGGTCCTTGCCAAGTTCAGCAACCAGGTGGCATGTATAGTCAAGGACAAGGTGGAGATCACTTGGGCGGAGTGGAACAATGTCCCGGTCGACTACAAGACACATATCTGGGGTGAGGTGACGAGGAGCTTCCATTATCCCGAGGACGCCGATCTGGACAAGTGCAGGGAGTGGGTCATGCATGTGGTAGGAAGAGCCTTTAGAAACTTCAAGTCCATGCTGACCAGGTACTACCTGAAGCTAGGCAAGTCACCCTGTGTCAAATACACTATGGTGAAGGAACATCACTGGGAAAAGTTCTGCAAACAAAGAACAACAGAAGAAGCAAAGGCAAAGAGCGCCAAGTTCAGCGCACTCGCGAAGAAGAACCTACACCCCCACCACTTGGGCATGACTGGGTTTGCTGGTAAGAGGCCCCAGTGGCGGGAGGAAGAAAGGGCTAGAGCTGCCGCCGGGCTTCCCGATCCGTACGACGGTGTAGACTTGAGGGCTAAGGACTTCATTTATGCCCGCAAGCCGAAGAAGCTCAAGGAGGGCGCGAGCAAGTTCAATGAGCCGAAGTTCGAGGAGGTGGAGAGGGCTCTCATCGAGGCCGCTAAATCCAAGGACAGCTTCGAGGTTCGCAGGGGCCAGGACTTGCTGACCCTGGCGCTGGGAACCTCCGAGCACCGTGGCCGCGTCTGTGGCATGTCATCGAAGATGAGCTGGAACTCAGTGGAGTCATGGCAATCCAACGCTGCCACATACCGGTCAAGGCAGAGGTACAAGGAGGGCATCTTTCAGAAGGGCTATGATCAAGGCGTGGCCGAAATGATCAGTCGGTCCATAAAAGAAGCCTTCACGAGCAATGACCCAGATATGTGTCGATGAGGTCACAGATGCTTCGCCAGGTTGGCGTGGCCGTGCCACAAGTTCCACAAGGGCAGACACAAGGGCAGCCACTGCCGATGATCGAGGATCGCCCAAGGCACCCCGTCGACGACATCCGGCAACCCATGCGCGTCAACCTCAACATCCCGTTCGACAGGGCGAAAAAGTTGACCGTGGGTGAGGGTTACATGCACCCCAAAGAAGATATCAAAGATTTCAACCAAGACCAGATCCCTGCCAACTATGCTGCCGTGATACTTACATGGTATGCGACCCAATACGAAGAATTTGAAATGGAATATCCAACTGCACAAGGGGTAACGATCCTTGGAGCTGCCATTGGTTCCGAAGTCCTATGGAACAAGGACGACATAGAGATCATTCTCTCGACGCCGACTTCTACGCCGATGGCGACACCAGCATCACAACCATCCGTTGCCGGATCTTGTCCCCCCGATGATCCGGATCACGGCGACGGCGATGACGAAGGCAATGGCGGGGATGACAAGGGAAGGAAGTCACCCCAAGGCACAAGCCCTCACCCTCGTTCTCCTCCTCCAACAACAAGTCCACCTCCACCTCCCGATAGTCCGTCTAAGGGCACAAGCAAAGGACCGGGAGGCACGGAGGAACCGGGGGCAAAGACACCGCCTGCTGCCATTGCGAGCACAAGCCACTGTCCTCCACCGCCAGCGAAGACTAAAGGCGACCAAGGGCATCTCACATACTCACTTGAGTTTGAAAGGTATGGTAGCGGCGAGCATAATTTGCTAATAACTTTTCTTTGCCATAATATGGTACTAACATTTCTATCCCAGGCCGAGATCACCTTTCCATCTATTTCCTGAATTGGATGACTGCCCCGGCCATTACGAGCATGGGAAGTTCATGATAACCAAGGCCCAGCTCGTCGACGAGGAAAGGTGGGAGACAAGGAGGTTTCATCTCTGGTACATGGAAGCGGCAAAAGCTGGCCTACATGGTTTTCTAGTCAAGGTTGTGGCGGAGTACTTCCACTTGCCCAGCAACGATGTAGAACTCCCTGTGGACTTCCACGACATGTACAGACTACTACGGGAACAAGACCTTGACATCGCCCAAGTCACCTTGTTCTCTATGTAAGTGATGAATTGCGAGTTTCACATATCACCTGCCTTTGAATCGGTCAAGACTACTTATATATGCCACGATGGCTTGTCCTTGCAGGTTGATGGCCTATATATCCAAGGAACTAAAACTTGATGTTATCTATCTATCTCCAATGCATATTGCTCAAAGAGTCATCATTGGTTACCACCTAGATGACAATCATCCAACCATGAAAGACTTGACCAAGCGACAGAGAGAGGCGCACAGGAAGAAACTGATGGACAATGAGAAGTTGAATATTTCAAGGTACATACTAGGAGCAATGAAGAAGATCAGGAGAAATGGGTGTATCGTAGCTGCCTACCACTTTGGGTAAGTCGAAGACATGCCTGTAGAGATAAGTGGGTAGCTAGCTAGTATTATTATTTCTCATTGTAACCTGTATTTTGTTTCAATGGCGCAACCAAGGCCTCGAGGGTCACTGGGTTGCATTTATCATCTACCCTTAGGATGGCAGGGCCTGCGTATTTGATTCGTTGAGAATGCCAAACTTAAAAGGGTACAAGGCCTTTGAAGATTGCCTCAGAGTGTAAGTGACTGAACTGTCTTCTCATATGCGTTCTAATGCCCTGCCTAATACTAGTACATTTCATATAGCGCTTATAAGGAGTACGTGAAGGATCCTGAATGCTATGATCGAAGAACAGAGAATTTTAAGGCTAAGCATAAGAACCGCATCAAAATCAGACGCAACTTTCCGGTAAGTATTTGAAAGGTTTAATTGTGCTTTCTGTTCATAAGCGTTCTAATGCCTATATTCTAATGCTTGTGTATCGATCATGCAGTGTGCCAAACAACCGGTAGGATCACAAACCTGTGGCTTCTACGTCTATGAGTACCTGAGGGAGTGCAAGCAGTACAGCAGCAGTTGGAGGGTGCTCAAGAATGGATTGAACTGGTGGAGAGACATGCAGAGCACCCAACACTCCTTCAAGCAGACAAAGGCGGACATATGTAAGTTTGTCTTAGACAAATGCGTGCTTGAAGTGAGCACATTCTTCAATGAGAACAGCCAGCTAGCGATTTTACCGGAGTACGAGAGGCTGAGAAAATGGCCCATGGTGATGCGTCCGCAAGATTACTCCTTAGGGCATGTATAACGACTTTAATATGTAAATGTAATGAATTAACAATGACAAGAACGACTAAGTGAATGTATATATATGTATATTATCTCATGTGTAATGCCTGCATACTTTTTAAGTTTAATCTGTGAAATCTGGATGTGATTTGAATTTGAATTTGAATTTGAATTTAATTATATGCCTGCTCTATTTTTTTTAATTTAGGAAATAATTTACCGATGCAGGCAAATAATAATGCCCGCCACGGCTAACGAACATAACCGCGGCGGGCTTTGTACCGTGTCCGCCGCGGTAAAATAATTTACCGCGGCGGGCGGTTCAACGTGACCGCCGTGGTAAAAGTATATTTACCGCGGCGGGCACGTTACACCGCCCGCCGTGGTAAATCGGTTAACTGCGGCGGGCAAAGCCGCCCGCCGCGGTTAAGCCACGATTTACCGTGGCCTCTAGGCCGCGGCGGACGGCTTTGCCCGCCGTGGAAAATCAAAAACGCCCGCCTCCATTAAAGTTTGTGTAGTAGTGTTAGCCACCTATTATAAACCTATATCTCTTAATATTACTTTACTAGGTTGTCATCCCTAGTGATGATGCTAAAGATGCTTGTTGGTACTATATAGCATTACTACAAAAATAATACTAAGCAATTCTTTATCATTTTATGTGACTAGAAAGAATATATAAATATATGAATAAAAAGAATCTGCAAGTGCACAGATAATATACCATTATAGCACTTCACCTAAGAGTATACCAGATATCGTTATTTATATTTTTACCACAGGGAAGGTCTAGCATGGACATGTATTGATAACTTGTACTATTGATGGAGAAGTAAATCATAATCAATATTCTACTCATAACAGGAGTAAGTCATAGGATAAGATATATATATATATATATATATATATATATATATATATATATATATATTGATCAATGATAATGATAAATCACTCAGAGTACTCTTTTCTATGCCATTAGCATGGTCAGGTAGAATATTAGAGGAATAATTCCTGAGTCATTCTTAATCACAAGTCAAAGTATACATTAATTAGTGCAATTATACCTAGTAATCATTGCTAAGACCATTGTCATATCTACACATAAGAGATATTACTAAGGAAGATTAAGAACAGAGCTTGTCTTCCTTCGTAACCGCATCCTATGTGCACCTATATTTGGGGAGTGGACTACAAAGGACTCAACGGGAGTGTCATGTCCGCGATCTACCACTTGACCCAGAATATAGAGTGTATCCACAGGTAAACAACATATAAGCACCACGCTTACACAATGTCGACCACCCACCCATAGATCCTTAGAGTGAGCGCTATACGAACTTATGCATGAACATGATGATAATCCAACTATACTAAGCATATAATCAAAGTAGACGATAAACATTATAATGAAGAACATAAATGAGATGAATATTAATATTGTCATAACAATTGTATGAAGCATATAAAAGTAATAGAGATACAAAAGAGAGGGGGTATAAAGATTATACCAAACCACGCTCTTGACACGATTAGGAATCCAAGCAAAGCCTGCTTGCCTCCCTCTTGACCTAGCCTAACTCGCTATGCCCTAGAAATGATGGAGCTCTTGGGTCAGACCGACTTAAAGGACGACGTAGATCCAACCTAGGAGGCAGTGTAGAACTGACATTGCGACATGAAGGCTGACAGGTGGGCCTAGGGGCTAGGCAGCCTGTAGGTGGGGCCGGCCACTTGGGCTCTGCTTCGGTCTGGAGTCCTCTCGAGTCTTCTAGAGTATTCTGGTGTTTGTTTCACTGTGGATAAGCACGATTAAATCTGACATGTAGGTCCCCCTTGATGGTTTTCTGAATAAACCCTACAAAAAATACAGATTCACCAAAACTCATGAAATTTGTTAGTTTAAACCCCTAGACCTTTGTTGGTGATTATATTTATGCTCTTATACATGTTATATTGACGGTTTATAATGGTTGTTAACTACCGTCAACAAGTTCCCCAAGCTTAACCTTTGCTAGTCCCTCAGCAAAGCTAAACTTAGCAAATGGATTAGGAGTTTAAGGATTTTGAAAACATTGATGCAACTCCTCAAAAGTACACATGCGTTCAAACAAGAATTCTCCTCCGAATTAGAATAAACCGATCTAACTTTCAAAATCACCCATATTGCCTTCAACCATGTGGCTTTTTAACCTTCACTTGGGTCTTGAGCAATTGAAAGACAGAATGGTCAAGACAAGCACTATGTCTCAAGTTCTACGATCAACCATTATTCCGGAGTTTTTATAGATTTTCAAAATAAAACTTAGAGCTTCCTTTGTATGACACTCTCAAGTCTCTCAATATACGTGGTATTTGTGGATCCTCACCAAGGCCATAGTGATGTTATGCCTTTCTCTTCCTACAACTAAAGCTTATGTGGAGCTCATAGGAATGGAGAAAGCATAGAAGAGTATTCCTGCAATACATATATTGTAAAGTCAAATCCCGGATCCAAAGAGAGTTGAGTCATACAATCAAATCAAAATGTGCATGTATGTGGTGGATATATATGGTGGCTAACCTATTTCTACTATGCTCCTTGAAAACTTTTATCTCATTTGAAACTTGGAAACATTTGTAAGAGAACATGTGCTATCTTATTCATCTCCTCCTTTTTTTTAGGCGGGCATCTAAGTACCCATTGTTTTGATAATTCGAACACATGTTTATTTTTTCTTAACTTTTTTTTTCTTTTTCTCTTTTTTTATGAATAACTTTTGCATAGCCCTATGTCTCTTTTCTGCAACAAAACTTTTGAGAGATAGCAATAAGAACTTGGAGCATTTATTTGGTGGATATCCTATCAAGAACATTTTTTGGTGGATCTAGATGGAATGGCATATTATTGCGCCTACCCCTAGTGTAGGAGTAGTGCATATTTGGATGGTGTGTACGTGATCTTGATTTTAAGAGCATGACAAACCTCTCATAAGGGTCAACAAAGCTTAACTAAACTCAATGCAAAACAAGCAGCGTATAAGTGAAAGTTTTCCTAGTCTAAATAACATATATGGCTTTGATAGAAATTCAAGCTTTGTCATACAAGAGCTCATCATATAGGATTTTTATATTTTTCAAAAGATAAATCTCCAGAACTTTAGTATCACTTAGAACAAGATAAACAACAGCTCAGATCTTCTCATATCATATCTGTCAATTACCTAGACTTAGATCAAGCATATGCTACACATAAGTTTCAAGGTCAGAGTAAATTCTTATATCAAAACAGTCGTATCCAAAACTTGGGAGAAATCAAGGTTGAAAACTATGTACTTGAAAGGAATTACGATAGAGCAACTATTCATCATTTCTAATGCAAGAGATTATCATCAGAGTCCATTTATTTAGCTCTTAAAAACAGAAAACTAGACACACACTTTTTATTTTGTTTTCATTTTTAAGATCACACCTTACTATTATATATAAAAAAGATAAAGATAATAATATTTTTTGCTTTTAGTTTGTTATGCATCTTTTTATGACTTAGAAATAATAGAACAAAAGGAAAATAAATACTTAGCTAGATACATGGGGATGCCTTTCCCCCAAGCTGGATGTTGGTGTGGTCGAATGTCGAAGTTGAGTGATCCTTTTCAGAGCAGATTTGCCAGCAGATGTCCCTCTCATCCCGGGCTGGAATAAGATGAAGACAATCAGATGAATTTGCTCTTGATCTTGGTGCATCATCCTGCAAAATATCAACACGAATACCAAAACTTGTGGAATGGATTAGGATAAAGGGTTAGCGGTCAGACGTCCAGAGATTAGTTGTTCTTGCGGTTTGGAAATATTTCTGTTTTGCCATATTTTTAACAAGATGTCTTTCTAATATCTTTTTGGATTTTTCATTTTTATATGCTTGCAAGAAATATGTCTGTATGGTATTTTTAAATTTTTATGCCACCACAGTGAATATTTCCACAGGTATTTATACCGTAGATTTGTTCACATGGGGCTTTAGGATTTATGATGCAATGTTGTAATGCACTCATGAAACTTTTTATCTTCCTTTTCTAAATGCAATGCTAATGCAGAAAAGTAAATATGCTAAAGTGAAAAGTAATTCATGCAATTCTAGGAAATAAATATGGATAACTACCGATGTTACCTCTCGGCGAGGGTTTGGAATTTTAAGTCCTCCAGACTGGACTTTACTGGAAAAAGCACTTTATTCTTCGGGTGCATCATCCGGTCTAAGTGATAGAGTCCCTGATGGCTGCACATCTTGTGATGGTGTCTCTCATGCTGATGTCATCTTCTCTTACCATACCTGCTTGGTCTGTGGACTTAACTTAGGCAGAGTGGGTACAACTTCTTCAGGTTTGCTCATCTTCCTCCCAACTTTTCTTCTAGGATTGATTCTTTTAGTTTTGGGATGATCAATGCCTCCTCCTAGAGCGGGACTTCTTCGGTTGCTCATAAGTGGTATAACTATTAAAATAATAGTGTACCTTTTCTCCAGGGAATTTGAAGTGGACTTGTTCAGATCTAACGTAGATGATCGCGTTGGTAGTGTCAAGGAACGGTCTTCCAAGTATGACGGGCATATAATCTTTTTCTTCACCCATGTCTAGAACCATGAAGTCAGCAGGGGCATAGTGATCATGTATTCTTACCATGACATCTGTTGCTATTCCCTCCAAAAATCGAATTGATTGGTCTGCCATCTGCAATTGCATATATGTAGGGAATAAAGGTTCGTTACCAAATAAATATTCATACGTTACCTTAGACATTATGTTAACACCCGATCTAATATCGCAGAAAGTCTTGTGGAAGATTCTTTGTCCAATGGTACACTCGATCATTGGTACGCCTGGATCATCCTTCTTAACAAGAAATGGTGAAGCAAGGAGGTGGTCGTACTCTGATAGGAGTGTGTTAATTATGTTAACTGATTCTTCTTATGGCCACCTGGCCTTGTTCTTCCTTCTTCTCTTGTTCTTCTTCTTGGTCACTGTTGTCTCTTTGGGCAGGTACGACGTCTGTGGATGTCCGAGAGATTGCAAGATACGATTCTTGAAAGAAAACTTCTCATTTCTATCCTTGATTGTGAAGCAAATCTTGGCACTATCCATGTAGATGATGGCTTTTACGGTGCTTAGGAAAGTTTAGCCCAAAATAATGGGTGCCCTTGCATCTCCACCTGTTTTCAAAATCACAAAGTATACGAAAACATATGATTGTCCCACTCGAACAATAGCATCTTCAAGAACTCCTTTGGGGTAGCAGAGTGACTGATCTGCAAGCTGCAAACACATATTTGTGTACAACAAAGTATCTCCATTAATTTGATCATAAATTACCTTAGGCATAATGTTGACACTTGCTCCGAAGTCATAGACAGCTTCTTGGAAAATGTGCGGTCCAATGGCAATGGGAATGATAGGTCTTCCTGGATCGCTCTTCTTTTCAGGCATGCTGTAATCTATCCACCTTCCTATCGATGGTTGTATACAGTAGTATGCTGCATTGTGAATATCGACAAGATTTGTAGTTTCTAGATCTTCCGATTGTCCCAGAATCTTACCTTTATCGGACGGAGGAACTATAGCTACCAGCTGAGCTATTTGTGATTCTATCATTTTATTAAAGTTATGTTGGTTCTTAATGGCAAAAGCAAAGCTATCCATTCTATTATTTATAATCTCTAGAATTTTATCATTGGTAGCTATCTTTCTAGATAATCCCTCCATCAGTTTGGAATGACCAGCAATTAATTCTCTCAAGGGTGGTTGATTAAAATTATTACCTTGATAGTTAGCTTGGTAGTTCGGTCTCTGTTGCTGATTCCATCCTTGATTCTGTTGAAGATGAGAGTAGTTGTTGTTGACAAAGTTCACATCCTCAGTAGTCTCAGGGCTATTGCTCCATGAATGCCCAGTGTTTCCACATTCTTCACACGTCATGCAGGAATCATAAATGTGCATGACTTCTTGCTTCTCATTGGCTCGATCTTTGAGCTTTTTCATCAGCAGATCCATCTTAGCAGACGTATGTCTACCTCCTTGAGTTGATGCATACCTCCACCTCTCTTGCGGGTCTAAAGACATTCTTCATTCTAAGCTTGGTTGGAGGCCATCTTCTCCACAAGAGCTATTGCAGCTAAAATCATGAGTGACAGGAATGCACCTCCAGTAGCTTCATCCATAGTCTCATGGGTATTATTGGTCAACCCATGGTAGAAAGTCTGCATGAGTAGCCAATTCTTCATCCCATGATGAGGACATTCTGATATGTAATCTTGAAAGTGTTCCCATGCCTTAGGGACAGATTCATCATGTTGTTGCTGAAAGCTTAAGATTCTCCCACACAGAGCATTGGTCTTGCCTATGGGAAAGAACTTTGCTAGAAAGGTAGTGGAGCAGTTATCCCATATAGTATTTCTATCTTTGTTGGTGTAGAACCATCGCTTTGCCTTTCCCAAGAGTGAGAATGGGAAGAGGCGAAGTAATATGGCATCTTGGGTTACTCCTTTGATGGTGAAAGTGCTACAGATTTGTAGAAAGTGTTGGAGATGTGCACTCGCATCTTCATGTGCCTTTCCACAAATTTGGCTTGCTTGCACTATGTTGATGAGGGCTGGCTTGAGCTCGAATCCATTGTCTCCAATATTGATTGTTGGTCCAGTACAGATGTTGGCTGTAGTTGGAGCAGAGAATTCACGGAGAGTCTTGTCAGCCATGGCTTCAAATTCTAGTGTTAAGCATCGCCTTATCTGGTTGTCTTCTGATTCTAAAGCTAGGACTTTCTTGAGTTTAGCTCTAGTCCTCCTGATTAATGCTTCTAGATTGCCAATATAGTTTGTCGGAAGGTCAAAACCAATCATACATTATCCTGCATAAGATATAAAAGTAGACAAAATAAGGGTAAGCATGTTTGAGCAGAGGTCACTGGTTATTTTGATCACATCAATAAGTATAAGTTTGTCAATACTTCCTCTGTATAGCTACCTTCCTTGGCAACAGTGCCAGAAATACTTGTTGGTATTTATTAACTCATCACTTGTTTTAGTAGCCACCTATTATAAACCTATATCTCCTAACATTACTTTACTAGGTTGTCATCTCTAGTGATGATGCTTGTTGGTACTACATAGCATTACTACTAGAACAATACTAAGCAATTCTTTATCATTTTATGTGACTAGAAAGAATATATAAATATATGAATGAAAAGATCTGCAAGTTCACAGATAATATACCATTATAGCACTTCATCCGAGAGTATTCTAGGTATCGTTATTTATATTTTTACCATAGGGAAGGTCTAGCATGGATATGCATTGATAACTTGTACAATTGATGGAGAAGTAAACTATAACTAATATTCTACTCATAACAGGGGTAAGTCATAGGATAAGATATATATATGATAAGTATTGATCAATGATAATGATAAATCACCCAGAGTACTCTTTTCTATGACATTAGCATGGTTAGGTAGAATATTAGAGGAATAATTCCTAAGTCATTCTTAATCATAAGTCAAAGCATACATTGATTAGTGCAATTATACCTAGTAATCATTGCTAAGACCATTGTCATATCTACACATAAGGAATATTACTAAGGAAGATCAAGAACAGAGCTTGTCTTCCTTCGTAACCGCATCCTACATGCACCTATATTCGGGGAGTGGACTACAAAGGACTCAACAGGAGTGTCATGTCCGCGATCTACCACTTGACCCAGAATATAGGGTGTATCCTTAGGTAAACAACATATAAGCACCATGCTTACACAATGTCGACCACCCACCCATGGATCCTTAGAGTGAGCGCTATATGAACTTATGCATGAACATGATGATAATCTAACTATACTAAGCATATAATCAAAGTAGACGATTAACATAATAATGAAGAACATAAATGAGATGAATATTAATATTGTCATAACAATTGTAGCAAGCATATAAAAGTAATGGAGATACAAAAGAGAGGGGGTACAAAGATTATACCAAACCAGGCTCTTGACATGATCAGGAATCCAAGCGAAGTCTGCTTGCCTCCCTCTAGACCTAGCCTAACTAGCTATGCCCTAGAATTGATGGAGCTCTGAGGATGATTAGGGTTTCTATCTTCTCAAATGACTTATCTCTATATGTCTCAGGGGGTGGCAGGGGCTGGTATATATAGGCCAGAGCGTCCATCATGAGCCCTTAGATCAAACCGACTTAAAGGATGGCGTAGATGCAACCTAGGAGGCGGTGGAGAACCGACATTGCGACACGGAGGCTGATAGGTGGGCCTAGGGGCCGAGCAGCCTGTAGGTGGGGCCGACCAGCCCCACCTGGCAGCCACTCGGGCTCTGCCTCAGTGTGGAGTGCTCTTCAGTCTTCTAGAGTCTTCTGATGTCCGTTTCGTTGTGGATAAGCGTGATTAAATTTAACATGTAGGTCCACCTTGACGATTTTTTGGATAAACCCTGTAGAAAATACAGATTCATAAAAACTCGTGGAATTTGTTAGTTTAAACCCCTAGACCTTCGTTTGTGATTATATTTATGCCCTTATACATGTTATATTGATGGTTTATAACAGTTGTTAACTACCGTCCACACCAATCACGCCCTATGTCCCTCCTCTCTATTAGCTATCTCGCTCAACCTCACTCTTTGATCTCGTATAATTCTTTTTGCAAATCCATGTAGGCCACGGTGAGGAGGGCGCCTCCCCTACCCTCCTACCTCTCGGAGCACATCCTCCTGTGACCACCCCCTCCCCCATCCATGAGGTAAGCAACGGTTCCCCATTTTCCTCTTCCTCTCATCTCTCCATTCCCTTAGTCTCCTTCCTCACAGATCAAATCTAGTGAGCCCCTATTAGGGGGGACACGCTAACAACAGGTCCACACGGAGGACGACATGGTGGTGCCTAGATCAATGATGCGGCACCCAAGGCCACACCAAAGCCTCGGAGATCTAGAACGAAGCCCATGCAATCCAGATCGAAGCCCTAGCATCCCAGATCGAAGCCATGGCCTGGCTGCTAGGGGATTTTTTTTATTTTTTTTTATTTGTTGAGGTGGGGATTATCACCGGTCTGTAAATACCTAAAGTGACCATAATGCAGATGTGGATGATTAGCCTACTTCGGTTAACCATTTTGTGCGCCCATGAAAAGTGTTAGTGTGCAGTAGTTTGTATATATGAAATTCACATCAGTGACCATCTGCATTGAACTGAATATATGTAGGATCGATTCAATCTAAGATAGGCAATCATAGAGGGGGTGAATGATTGCGGAAGCCAAAATTTAATTTTAAAACTTCCCCTAAACACAACACCAAATTAAGCCTTGTTTTCAATACTGGATAGAACAGTACACCTGTAATAAAAATAATCTCGACCAAATACCGTAGCTCCAATTGATCTCAAAATTTATCACAACAAACTAGATGAAATTTGTGAACTAACCCAACTAGAATCACATCAATCGGAGGTCTAGAACTCAAGATATAAAATAAACAAGCACGCTGTGTCTGATGGTGACGAGAATTGATTGAACCCTAACTTGGAGATTAAACAAAATCTAATAAAGTGTAATCAATCAAACTGCTCAGATCAACAGCACAAAGCCCTAGCACAGTTTTAGATAGGTCAACTCGAGTCTAAACTTGCAAGCACGAAATCAATCTAAAACCAAAAGCTAGCATGTAAATCAATGAGCAACAGAGGAACGAGTAGAGAAGTGTGCCAATTCTCTTCGGGGAGTTGCTCTAGTAGTTCATCGGTTAGTGAAGACAAGAATGATAATACAAAGCTCGATGAAGATTCATTGTTAGACATGCTAGGTTGAGAGATCAAAGCAATTGACTTATTATGATTTTTTCAAGCAAAGACATCTAGTTCATGAGTTTTTAGTTTAGAATAAAGCACATCTAAAGTAAGTATACTCATGACAGTAGATTCTCTAATAGATGTAACTTTCAACTCCCAAATAGACATATCTAAAGCCCCAAGTAATTGACGTGCATTTTCAACATCAGTATATGTAACATTAACAACACGTAGATTACTTAAAATTTTATTAAAGCGAGCAAAGAAATCATATAAGGTTTCACCGGGTTTCATCTCAAAACGCATGTAATCCTTATTATACATATCTTGACATACCTCTTTAATTGTAGATGAACCCTCATGATAATCACAAAGTGCTTTCCATACCTGATATGTGGATTTAAAATGCACAACACGATCAAAGTCACTCCTTCCAATTCCTTGAATAATCAAGTTCCTCGCCTTGCTGTTAGCCTCCACTTGTGACATATTCACCGCTGTCACAGCATCATTCTCGGGCACCTCAAAAGGCTTGTAGACCATCTCCCATGTTGCAAAGCCTTGCGCTTGAATATAAGACTCCATCTTTGCTATCCAGAACTGAAAATCAACACCAACGAAAACAAAAGGTTTTGTCGAATATCTATCCATCGACATGTTTTCTAATCACCGGTTAAGATCAATTAGAAAAAGGACCTAGCTCTGGTACCACTTGTAGGATCGATTCAATCTAAGATAGGCAATCAAAGGGGGGTGAATGATTGCAGAAGCCAAAAATTAATTTTAAAACTTCTCCCTAAACACAAAACCAAATTAAGCCTTGTTTTCAATTCTAGACAGAACACTGCACCTGTAATAAAAATAATCTTGAAATTTATCACAACAAACTAGATGAAATTTGTGAACTAACCCAACTGGAATCACATCAATCGAAGGTCTAGAACTCAAGATATAAAATAAACAAGCACGCTGTGTCTGATGGTGACGAGAATAGATTGAACCCTAACTTCGAGATTAAATAAAATCTAATAAAGTGTAATCAATCAAACTGCTCAGATCAACGGCACAAAGCCCTAGCACAGTTTTAGATAGGTCAACTCGAGTCTAAACTTGCAAGCACGAAATCAATCTAAAACCAAAAGCTAGCATGTAAATCAATGAGCAACAGAGGAACGAGATTACCAACACATCAATTGCCAATCCTTAATTTTTATCATTGCATAGATGTGTTTACAAGATGCATCTCACAAGCATCCTTACAAAGATCACCAGGAGATCCCAAACTCTAAAAACAGCCGTCTCTGCTGCCTTCTCTTTTTCACGTACACGCCTATCCTCCACCACGGCGCACTCATCTTTTCGCCTGGCCTCCCTCGGTCTCCTGATATAAACGGCCAGCACCACACGGCACCAGGAAATCACGCAGCACCAGGATCCAGGAGGCCAAGTCCGAACCAGCCATGGTCCTCCTTCAATCACGGCAGTAGCTGCCTGCTCGATCGGCCAACAGGAGCCAAGCACCAAAACGTGTCCAACATGGACATTAGTCCTAACGTACATGCACTGGCCTGCATGCCTCCTACCTGACCAAGTCACGGCACCAACGTACAGCACCTGGTCAAACCGTGCATGCAACACCACACGCATGCACGTCTAGCCCCAAGAGGCCAATTCGGCTCCATGCCTCCATACATGAGCCATACTTACCAAACCAAACATGCACACATAAACCCATGTATGCACCAAGCACAACATTGTCCTAGCGGCACCAGCCAGAACCAACACCACACCATAGCCCATACATCTCCCGTTTGCCTTCACGTACATTGTTCTCTTAGCCCGAACATCTCGCATGACATCCTTGACCGATAGGATCTTAGTTTCTCTCTGAACTTAGTCTCGAAACCTCAGTTTCTCCCTGAACATAGTTCCAGTCCGTCATCGACCACGTTCTGCCTCAAGCAACACCTGCACATGAACAAATATGCAACCGTGTCTAAGTCCAAGTCCACGACTTGACTTTAAGTCAATCCGCACAACACCTCACACGAGCATGTCATGCAACGATACCAAATCACCATGCTATCACAAGCATATATAAGCAGCACATGCATGCCAAACTATGCAATAATTTAAATCACTTTGCAATGCCAATTTCATATCAAACCAATTTTTCATCACATGGTCAATATATGCATGCCATGAATTCAAAGAACCTTACGTTTATGTAAAGACCACGAGAAACTGAATTCCATGCATGAACAAAGCCATGGAAATCTCACAAACCTTGCTCACAGCCCCTCTATACCCCTCCTGTGTTCACATGGCTGCTCCTCGGGTTCATCGTAGAAATAACACATCCTTACTTTGACACTAAATGTTTCAAAATATTTAGGATATGGCATTTGCATGTTGCTAAAATGGAATGCTTAAATTATATGTAACTCACACGTCGAATTTCATGTAGTTTGGAGTTGAAATACTAGTTTATTTAGGCGGGATGAAATACATATGGGAAGGGCTTCCTGTCGTGTGCCAAAGAGGATGTCACGATCAGGCTTTTTTTTTTGGGTCTAATTTGAAACTGAATATTTTTAATTTTATAACAATTGATGATGTAGTTATAGTTAAAATTGAACATCTATATATGATGCTACAACCCTTCCAAGAAAATATTTGATACTCCAAGGCCTAATTGAATGGAGTAAAAAGAAGGAGAGCTAAGTGAAATATTACTCCAAGGCTGATTGAAATATTTCAAATTATATAGCACCTGACATTATGCATGTTACTGAAATGGAACGTCTCTACATTATATATATAGCGCTGCCCATGTCGAGTTTTGTGGAATTTCCGAGTACACTTACTGCTCCCTCCGTTTTTATTTATATGTCTTATTAGCTTTGTCCTAAATAAACAGTTGTATCTTTGACCATCTATTTCAAAAAAAAATTATATAATTTCATGACATAAGACTTATGTTTTTTAGATTCATATAAGAAATACTTTCATAATCTGTAATCCATATGTTGTGAAATTATAAGAATTTTTAAACTGGATAGTCAAAGATATAAATGTTTGATTTAAAACCAAGCTAATGCGATATCTAATAAAAAACGGAAAGCTTGAACTTATCAATCGTAAAAACCATCAGCCGAACAGCTCTGACTAATTTATAGGCCACTTTTTATGGGGACCGGGTCGTGCCACGCCGTCTGTATTTGGTCATCTTAACGCAGAGGTGCTTGGTCTTTTCGTCCGGCAATCAAGCAGCGATTTGTCCAAACTGGAACGGTCGAACGGATCAGTAGTCGTGCAGAGGAGCTTGGTCTTTTCGTCCGGCAACCAAGCAGCGATTTGTCCAAACTGGAACGGTCGAACGGATCAGTAGTCGTACCATACATGCCACACTCGTGCTTGCTTGCTTTTGACAAAGCCTAAGGTAGTACTAGTAGTTTATACAACTTGAGTTAGGCTTACTTCTCCTACAGTATACTCTCTATCCCATTAAATATTTAACATAAGCATAGACTATTAAATATAGACTAAAAAATAACTAATTACACAGTTTACGATTTATTTACAAAATAAATCTTTTAAGCCTAATTAGTCTATGATTTAATAATGTGATGCTAATGACAGATTAATTAGGCTTAATAAATTCGTCCCGTGGATTACTGACGAATTTTGTAATTTATTTTTTATTTAGTATTCGAACACCCCGTGCAATATTCCTGTGCGACATCCGATCGGATGACACTCTAAAATTTTACACACTGGGGTCTTGTTTAGTTGCCAAACTTTGAGTGTGCAAAGTTGGCAAAATGTACTGTAGTATTTCATTTGTATTTGGTAATAATTGTCCAACCGTTGACTAATTAGACTTAAAATGTTCGTCTCGCAAAGTACAACTAAACTATGTAATTAGTTTTTAATTTCGTCTACTTTTAGTATTCCATGTATGTATCGCAATTTTGATGTGACAAAGAATTTTCTTTTTGCATAATATCAAAGTCGGGAGTTTACGAGGAACTAAAGAAGGCTGGATTTAATCAATGCCTATAGGAGGAGCTGAGTAGTCCGTATATTCTAGTTTGCTGTCACACAGATATATGCTTGTGATTGATTGCCAGGCTCACACGGCAAGCAACTGCATTATCTCCAGTCTACCACATCACATGCTTTTGTGTTAGAAGTACTGTAGACTTGCCAATTTCTCCCAAGATATATGTTTTTTTATTGTATATTGTATTTATTTACATGCATATACACCGATTCAACCAATGAAAGAATTCATGATTCTTGGTTCTACCTACTCCTACACCCTATACCTAATAATTAAACAATGAAGAAGAATACATGCATAATGAACAGTGTCTACGTATAATAGTAGTATACACACGATCCAACTAATCACCACCACCTACAGCTACAGGCTACATGAACAATTCAATTCAAGCTTGGTGGTGTACAAGCACAACTGATCTACAATGAACAGATCAATCTGCTGCTGATCAATCGATGAGCTTAAGGGATCAAGCCGGGATCAAGAACCGAGGCTTCTTGAAGGCGAGCGGGCTGAGCACCTCGTCGTCCTCCGCTCCCGCGCACCGCTCCGGCAGCGCCGGCAGGTTGAGGTCGAAGGCGACCGCCGGCGCCGCCGCGGAGGAGGAGGAGGAGGACGCGCGCGGGGGGGCGGGCGCGGCGGCGCTGCCGATGGTGCCGTCGTAGTGGCGGCGCTTGTGGCCGCCCAGCGCCTGCCCCGTCGGGAACGCCTTTCCGCACACGTTGCACTCGTGCGCCGCCGCTGCGGGCTTGTTGTTGTCGGCGGCGCCTGCGGAGCCCGCGGACGACGAGGACGGCAGCACCGGCTTCTGCTCCTCGTGTTGATCCCCTACCTCCGTTGCCGGCGCCGGCGGCGAGGGCTTGATGCGGTGGCTGGCCTTGTGCCCGCCGAGCGCCTGGTAGGACGGGAACACCTTGCCGCAGACGGAGCACGCGTGCTCCTGCCCCTGCGACGGCGGCGCGGGGGCCGGGGCCGGGACGTCGCGGCGGCCGGTGGCCAGCATGACGAGGCACTGCGCCAGGTACTCCTCCTGGGTGGGGGCCTCCTTGGGCAGCAGCTGCTGCTCGCGGTCGCGGCGGCGCCTGGAGCGCTTCCGCTTCGCCAACCCTTGGCCGTGCTCCTGCTGCACCACCGCCTTGACATCCTCCTCCTCTGCCGCCCCACTGCTTGTGCTAGTGGTGGCGACCTGATCCGCCGCCGCGGCGTCAAGAACCGCCTCCACCGCCATGTGCCGAATTTATAATCAGCTCGCTGTATACCACCGACGGATCGGTCGATCTCGCGGGCCTATAATAAATATGCTCCCTGCTGATTTGAACCGTGCAACAAACTGCTTGCTGCAAGTTTATTGCGTGCTTGGCTACAAAGGCAAGGCAAGAAAGAGAGCAGTGGGTAGGTTGCTTCTGGAAGTGATAGTGAGTGGAGGAGTAGGGCAAAGGGGAGGCGTTTTATACCCAGCGGAGTCGAAGGATAACTACTCCGATGTAGAGGAGTGCCGGGGTCAAACACTCTGGCCTGGAAGATCGACGTGTAGAAAGAAGCAGAGAAGAGTGTTAACACTTTAATGACGTGTCAGCTGAGCTGACCACCACTCTGTAGTCTGTTATCGGTGGGTGGGTCTGGCTGGGTTCGTCATGCCATGCGGATGCCGGAAAGTGGTGAGGGCGACCGGACCGGGCCTGGTGTCCGCCACCACGACCACGCGAGATGGGAAATTCCACTGGGCGGCAGGGGATGGCGCGGGAAGCAGAGGCGGCGCCAACTGCCCCCAACCGCCGATGCCACTGCGTGCTTCTGTGGCTTAGTGGCTACTACTTGCCGTGACGCGTGCTGAGTGAGGTGTTTGTTTCGCTTAACTATATATTACAATATATGATGATATGAGGTCATTACAGGTGTGTGCATGGCTGTGTGGCCACGATTAGGCCGGCCGGCGTGGCGGCATACACGTATGTACGAGTAGGGTGCACAGTCACAGCCACGTACGTACCGTGCATCGGCAACACTGCAGTTCGTAAACACACTCTGCTCTCACGCTCACGTGCTAGCTAGTGGACAGTGGTTCGTCGGCAAATCAAGCCTGCCTTTATTTAAAAGGTCGGCAAAATCTTTACCGAAATTAATTAGTACAGGAAAAGATAGGAAAAATATTTACAACTCCCTTGTTACCGGTGTTATCCTAAATGTTAAATGGCAAACGGCAGGCCATCTACTGTTTAGCCCATTATTTGAGCAAAACGGGTGTTTAAACAGGAAAAAATGGCCGTTTAAATGATCAAAATAACCGATTAAACAGAAACGGTGTACCACCGTGTAGGGTCTAAACGGTATGTAAACAGGCTAAACGGCCGTTTAGACGAACCATGCTTATTACAAACACTCGAAAAACACAAAGCACAGGCCGAGCCCCTGTCACTCACAACACTCAAACTAAAATGACTCACGGAAACCAAAACCGAAAGTACAAGCCTAAAAAACGGGAATGGAACACAAAGCCACTTCCTTGACCGGCTTGGTCATCGCCAAAAGCAATCCCATGCATGCTGTTGAATGTCTTCCTTGATTAGATATGCCACTTGTAGCGGTTCCTTGTGTCAGAAAGGTTCATCAGTTTCTTTCTTTCTAAATGTTCCACCAAAAATAGATTCAGATTCCATTAAAAAAAATTCCTAGCCTTACCAATTTTTCTCCTCCATTTTCTCCAGACTTTGTAGACTGAACCAGTAAGATAGGACCCACTTATGATGTTATGTTTCACGTAAGAATGGCTCTCAGGAGGGTGGTAGGGGCTTGTATATATAGGTCGGAGCATCCAAAGTGGGTCATTGGATCAAACCGACTTAAAGGACAGCGTAGATTGGATCTCAATGGCGGTGGAGAACCGACATTCGAAGCGGAGACTGACAGGTGGGTCCCATGGGCCACCCGGCCTACAGGTGGGGCCGGTCGGGCCCACATGTCAGTCCCTCATGGTCTGCTTTGGTGGGTTGCCTTCTGGAGTGTTCTAGAGTCTTCCTGCGTCGGTTTCGTTGTGGATAAACATGATTTACTTTGACGAATAAGTTCTCCTCGACAGTTTTTTGCATAAACCCTACTGAAAATACAGATTCACCAAAACTCATAAAATTTATTAGTTTAAAGCCCTATACCTATGTTTGGTGATGGAATTAAGTATAAATACAGGTTATGTTGATGGTTTATAATTGATGTTAGTGACCGTCAACAAGTTCCCCCAATCTTAACCTTTGACAGTCCCTGAGCAAAGCTAAACTCAGCAATGGATCAGGAGTTGCTACAATGTTTTCACGCCTCAAAAGTACACAGGTGTTCAATAAAAAATTATCCTCTGGATTAGAATAAACTAATCTGACTTTCAAACTTACCCACATTACCTTCAATCATGGGGCTTCTTAGCCTTCATTTGGGTCTTGAGCAATTGAAAGACAGAACGATCAAGTCAAGCACTATATCTTAAGTTTTTTGTTCCACCATTGTTCTGGAGTTTTTATAAGTTTTAAAAATAAAACTCAGAGATTTCATTGTATGACACCCACAAGCCTCTCAATATATGTGGTATTTATGGTCCTCACCAAGACAATAAAGATGTTATGTCTTTTTCTTCCTACCACTAAGGCTTTATATGGAGTTCATAGGTAGGGAGAAAGCTAGAGCATACTTGCAATGCATATGTTGTAAAGTCAAACCTCGAATCTAAAAAGAGTTAAGTCATTCTATCAAATCAAGATGTGCATGTGTGTGGATATATGGTGGATATATATTGTGCCAAACCTAATTCTACTTTGCTCCTTGAAAACTTATCTCTCTTTTAAAAATTTGAAAATATTTTTGCTAGAGAGTAGGGGCTATCTTATTCATCTCTTCTTCTTCTTTTTCAGGCGGACATCTGAGTACCCATTGTTTTAAATATCTCGGACACTTATCAATGTTTTTCTCATCATCATTTTTTATGAACAACTTTTGCATAGCCTCATATCTCTTTTCTGCAATAGAACTTTTTGAGATAGTAACAAGAACTTGGAGAATTTATTTGGTGGATGGAAAACCTATCAAGCATGTTTTTGTGTTCACCCCTAATGTAGGAGTAGAATATGTTTGGGTGAATCTAGATGGAAAGCATGTTTTTACGCTTACACCCAGTATAGAAGTAGTGCATATTTGGATGGTGTGTACGTGATCTTAATTTTAAGAGCATGACAAACCTCTTATAAGGGTCATCAAAGCTTGACAAAACTCAATGCAAAAGCAAGCAACATATATGTGGAAGTTTTCCTAGCCTAAATAACATGTATGGCTCTGGTGTGAATTCAAGCTTTGTCTACAAGAACTCATCATGTAGCATTTTTGTGTTTTTCAAAAAGTAAATCTCTAGAACTTTAGTGTTAGTTAGAACAAGATAAACAACAGCTCAGACCTTCTCATATCATATATGTCAATTACCTAGACTTAGATCAAGCATTCGCTACCCATGAGTTTCAAGTTCAGAGTAAATCTTTATATCAAATCAGTCGTATCCAAAACTCAGGAGTATTCAAGGCTGAAAATTAGGTACTTGAAAGGAGTTACAAAAGAGCAACAATTCATCATTTCCATTTAAGAGATTATTTTGAGTCCTCTTTATTTTATTCAGCTCTTAAAAATAAATTAAAGCAAACTATACACACCTTTTTATTTTGTTTTTAATTTTACTAGATCACACATTATTACTATAACTATATATATTTATTATATAGATAACTTTTTATTTTGTTTTTCATTCACCAATTTCTTAACTATTTAAAAGAAACTAAAACTAGAACAAAGGAAAAACATACTTACCTAGATACACGGAGGTGCTTCTCCCCCAAGTTAGCTCTTTTGGTGAGGGTTTGGTGTTTTAAGACCTTCGAACTGGACTTCTTGTGAAGTTCATTGATCAAGTACCTCGGTTCACTCTGAAGATGAGGATTCTTGTGGTGGTGCCTCTAATGGTAATGTCACCTTCTGCCAAACCCGCCTTGGTTTTTAGTTTGATTTTGGGTTGACAGGTTCAGCGCTTCCACTTGTAGAAATTGGAGAATCAATGACTCTCCCACACTTTGCTTGAAGTGTGTCCTGCTCATAAAGACAAGGTAGAGATCAAGTTCATGGACTTTGTTGGTGGAAAAACACCAACATAACTAAAACTTTCCTTATTCTTCTCTAACCTTAGGCACATTGAACAAGATGAAGTTGATGTTATGTGCTATGTTCAATTATGTCATGGGTGATAAGACCAAAAGATTATTTAAGTTCATTTGGCAGAAAAGATTGAGTTGCTTAACCTATGGAAGGATTGTCTATCTTTATATAATGTATCTAACTTTACATGATTATGAATATCATCTTCTAGAGATAGGATGTGCAATATTTTAGCTCATTTAGTTAAAACTATGAGATCAAAAAAGTGGTGCTAGGAACAAGCTTGAAAACATGCTGAGTTAATCAAGTTAGATCAAGTAAATTTGTAACTCAAACATGTTTGTTTCTTAATTATTGCATACTAGAATCATGGAAAAACTTTTTAAGTAATGACCATT
Source organism: Miscanthus floridulus (assembly GCF_019320115.1). Lineage (NCBI taxonomy): Eukaryota > Viridiplantae > Streptophyta > Magnoliopsida > Poales > Poaceae > Miscanthus > Miscanthus floridulus. The sequence goes on from NC_089593.1 coordinate 69,119,397, forward strand.
TACCTTTGGATGTTACCTTTGTCATTGGAGCGTGATGACACCATGTGACGAAGAGTAGATGACTCGTGATGGTCCTTCCTATTTGCTTGAAGTTTTCCTTGTTTGGCTAGCCTCACAGTACAAGTTATTCATGAGCTTCTTGTTTCCTAAATTGCACCCTTTCTTTCTCATCCTTTTGTCATGCCATTTTTCTGCTCTTTGATCTTTTGACACCTTGTTAGACCTTCCACCTCACTCATTGTTTTATACCTGCAAAGGATTAGTGGACAACACATACCCAAAGAAAAATACAATTTTAAAACACGGGTTGTTTGTCCAGAATTTTGTAATTTTCCTCCATGCTAATGAAATGATAGTGTTAGAATTATTTTAGCATAGTTTTTGTTTATCATGTTCTATACAGGCATGGCTCAAGACAAAGGTAACTTGCAGCTAAAGACAAAGCGCATGATCTTTGATACATATAGTTCTTTCATCCATGTTGAATGAGTCATGTCTTCTTTACGCAATGTTATTGGAGTTCGTCATGTGCCTTGCTTCATCTCCGATTTGAATTCATCTCGTGTCTTACCCAAACTGAATTGAGAGCTTCCTATAGGGGTTAGTCTAATAAAATATCCAATATCCGCTAAAGTAATTTTTAGTTTAATAACCAAACTGGACTCCATGTCTAATTTGATTAAGGAAGGCATTTTAACCTAAGCACCTCGCTTAATTTAAAAAATCTTTGGAAGTATGTCGAGTACTTCCAAACCAAAACTTACTATGGCAGACAAAGGTAACATGACAGCACTATAGAGATTTACTCAAACGGAGATGAAAGAACACGATTGTTATTTAGTAAATTGAGCATGTCTTAAAAGTAGAGATAACCAAAATAATTTAGCAACATGGCAAGAGATATTTTATTAGGAAAGTCTATCCCCTGCTTGAAATTTGCAGAAAAATCAAGTTTGGGTGGATGTACTTAAATGTTGCATGATAAATGGTTGGACATACCTTGGGTCATCATCCTTCATTCTTTTTGCTTCAAACCTAGAACGGTTAGTGACCAAAAATACCTGAAGGAATATTTTCACAATTATATTTCTATTCTCAATTCACAAGGGCATCACAGCAAAAGGTAAAAGCTCGTGTTGTCTCTCAAAAGTGCTTGTTTTAGGACAGAAGCTGATCCTTTGGAGACCTTCAAATTGTGTCTTAAATTGGTAAAGTGGTTTCCCCTGCAACACCAACCTTTGTGTGCCTATCTCAAGATTTATGCCAATGAGATTTGCAATATTTGTGATAAACATATGCATCTACAACCACCCTTTCAAAGTCTTTATGAACATGAAGCACTAGAGGGTTGAAGATCTCATGTGTGGCAATGTTAGAGAGACCAATTGATTTAGGAGATTTCTCATCCGAGCATGATTTAATGATGTGCTCATGAAATAACGTTCATGCTCGTTTATGTCATCTTCCTTTTTAAGCTCCAAGGGTGTTTCTTCATGAATGTCTATAGGCGAAAACATTGTCTCCATCATTCCATGCCTATGACATTCATTGGACATTTTATTGTCCAAGATTTCCCATGGATTGGTGGCTCTTGGTTTAATCTCGTCTAAGGCCTCGTCCATCCATTTATTGGCAACGACACATAAGTTTTTAATATCCTCTAGCCATTGTTCTTACTCTTCTTGGTCTTCCTTGTGGCCTTCATGACTCCTATGCTTTGGGTGTCTTAGTAGGTTTCTAGGATCATCATGAGTCGTGGAAGAAAGAGCGTAAGAGGGATCATTGGGGTCAAGGATGGGTTTAGAGATGTGTTCAGATGAGACATCTAATATGGGCATAGAAGGGGAGAGAATAGGAATGGCTTCTAGATAGCTTGGCTCTCCTTCTATGGTTTCACTAGACATACCACCCTTGTGTTCTTCCCAATGTCCTATATGGGAATAAGAACGCTTTTTAAGAGACCCCTTTTTGAGAGGATTTGAATTATATTCGCTCGAAGGTCTCTTATGGAACTAGAAGTTTAAGCTTTTCCCAAAATTACCATAAAAAAATCATCCTCTCAAGAAATTTCAAAATGTTGAATTTATTCTTCCCTTGGGGGGTTTTGGGGTATTGATGGTTCGAGATTGACAGCTAAATCTTGGGATTGGAGTGGTTGTGGTTTGGCTATCAAAACTTTCTCTTGTTGATCGGGAGATGATTCCTTCTCTTCCTCGAGGAGTTCATTATAAATGCTAGTGCAGCGAGTGATTCCACTAATTTTATCAAGCATAGATCTTGCTTCACCAACAGACAAGTGAAGGAAAGCTCATCTAGAGGCTTGATCAAGGGTTTGCACAGAATCCTTGCTAAGACCCATATAAAAATGTTGAAGGAGCATCGGGTCTAAAATAGCAAGGTCCAGGCCGGTGATGACGAGACTATTAATACGTTCCCATAATGTGCCAAGAGATTCTTCTTCTAGTTTTCTAAAATTTAGAACCTCTGTTTAGCTCTTTCCGTTAAAGAGAAAAGAAACAACTTCCATTTTAAGGTCTTGTCAGACATGCCAGCGATATGCAAGCATGCACAGGTCTGTCCAAACTCTTGTAGGTGTGAGTATGGGGTTTTGTTGCCTTCTGTAGGGTTGAGATGGCGGACTAGAGGGGGGGTGAATAGTCCTTTTAAAATTAATCGTGTCGGCTTACCGAAACAAATGTGGAATTAAAACTATCGGTCTAGCCAAGACTACACCCCTCTATCTATGTTCTCTAGCACCTTGCAAATATTCTAATTATGCAATTAAGGTGTCGGGCTAGCTAGAGCTCACCTAATCAATTCTAAAAGTAAGGTCACACAAACCTATGCCACTAGTACTTCAAGCAACAGTGGGGCTCCTACATATGCTAGTAAGCAAAAGCACAAAGCCACCTATGCTCACTAGCAATGCTCAATAACAAGGCTACATAAGCCAAATTATAGAGCGCAAGTTACTTAGTTATGCAAACTAAGCAATATGACTAACAAGGTTATACAAACTAAATTAGCCACGCAAGGGAGCTACTTCTATGCTACAGAAGCAAGAAGGTAACTAGAGAGCTACACAAGCTAACTAATTATAAGAGAAACTACACAAGCACAATGTATATAAAAGTAATCACAAGCTTATGTAAAGAGATTGCAAACCAACGGGAAGAACAAGGTTGACACGGTGATTTTCTCCCGAGGTTCACGTGCTTGCCAACACGCTAGTCCCCGTTGTATCGGCCGCTCACTTGGTGGTTCGGCGGCTAATTGGCATCACCCGCCAAGCCTGCACATCGGGCACCGCAAGAACCTACCTTGAAAGTGAGGGTAGCTCAATGGAACGCTCAACTAGAGTTGCTCTTTGTGGCTCCCACGGGACGAGCACAATGCCCCTCACAAAGCTCTTCTCCGGAGCACCGCACAAGCTTCTTGCAGGCTTCGACAGAGACCACCACCAAGCCATCTAGGAGGTGGCAACCTCCAAGAGTAACAAGCACCACCAACTTACAACTCGATCACCTAGTGCCACTCGATGCAACCTCATGATGCAATCACACTAGAATCGCTCTCTCACACAATCGAATGATCACTATCAAGCATATATGAGATGGAGGGCTCCTAAGCACTCACAAGCATGGACACAAAGTCCCCCGAGGTGCTCAACGCAAGCCATGGCTGAGACCACCTTCTATTTATAGCCCCATAGGCTAAACTAGCCGTTACCCCTTCACTGGGCAAATTTTAGGACGACCAGACGCTCCGGTCAGATCATCGGACGTAGGACCTCTACATCCGGTCATCCGATGCTTGCCACGTGTCATCAGCTTCAAACACTATTCACCCAATCTCAATGGTCAAGTGATGATCGGACGCAGCTGTTCAAACTGACCGGACACAGAACCCCAGCGTCCGGTCATTTCCAGTAAGGTTCCAGTCACGTCCGGACGCGTCCGCTCGGTCACGATCAGACACAACATCAGCGTCTGGTCCTTCTCCAACTTCTCTGCGTCGCCTACATCACCGTATGTCAGCCTGACCGAACGCACCGTGCCAGCATCCAGTCACTTTCAGCGCCAGCGTCTGATCGAAGACCGATGCCTGTGTGATCTCTGCTGCCACTGACCGGACGTAGGACCCCAGCGTCTGGTCACCACGTGACCAGCATCTGGTCACCACGTGACCAGCGTCTGGTCTACTCTGTGAGACCCTATCTTTTCTGTATAGGGTGCTGGTGGCACCGTCGGACACTCCACCGGTGGAGTTTTGAACCCTTCTCGCCTAAGTTCCATCGCCGAGTTGATCCACACAACTCCAACTACATCTCCTTTGTAAATGTGCCAACACCACCAAGTGCACACCACCATGTGCATGTGTGTTAGCATTTTCACAATCATTTTCTAAAGAATTAGCCACTCAACTTGCCACGCCACTCAATCCTAGCGACGATGCAAAGTTAGATCACTCGAGTGGCACTAGATGACCGATATGCAAATAAGTTTACCCCTCTTGATAGTACGGCCATCTATCCTAAACCCGGTCATCAACTTCTCTACACACCTATGACTGGTGAAATGAAATGCCCTAGGTTATACCTTTGCCTTGCGCATTCCATTCCATCCCCTCCAATGTCGATGCAACACATGCACCAACACGATCAATAATGATATGATCCACTTCATATCATCATGTGATCATATTGGTTAATCAATCTTGACTTCACTTGCTTTTTACTGTTACCTTCGTCCATCGGCGCTAAGTCTTGCTTAAGCTTCACCGCAACATGGTCCATCGCTCCAAAGCCTCCAACTTGCCCTTTATGCTTGCAACCGGTCCATCAAGCTAAGTCATGTCTTGATCTTCTCCACCTTGATCACATGACTTAATGTCATGTCTCATTTGCAATGAGCTCCTTCATCATCACATGTGTGAGCTTTGCAACATTTCTAAGCCATTTTCACCTTCATGGCATATGTTGCTCACACACATGTACCTATGGACTAATCACTTGTGTATCTCACATAAACACAATTAGTCCACCTAGGTTGTCACTCAATTACCAAAACCACACAAGGACCTTTCACCTTCTCCCAAGATGGATTGATCCTGAATTAGTTTTATAAAACACAGGTGTAGCTCATAGCCACGTGTTAGGATAGGCTCTAAAGATTTCGATGGCTTTAGGCGCGCGCTCATAGGTGCAGCATATTGATAGATAGGAGTGGAATCTATAGTGAAAAGAAAAAACAAAAGAAAGAATAAAAGATAAAATGTCAAGCTATGCTTGAAGTTAATTCAACAACCGTTTCCCCGACAACAACGCCAAAAAGCTTGTAGGTATATTTAATGCACATAGATAAATCCACAAGCGCATGAATACCGATGTAGCTTTCACCCAGAAGTATTTCAAGTATCATATCCACAGGGAAACATGTGAGACTAACTACAGTCTAACTTAACAAGGGATAGCGACTAGGTTAAGGTTTAACTTAACTAGGAGTAGCAACAAGGCTAAGGATAAATAGGAGCATAGATAGGATAATTGTGGTTCTCTTATTCTAACTTAGATAAGCTATGCATTCTATTGTTCAACTAAGGACATTACTAGGGAAAGACACCAGCAGAGGATGCTTTCCTTCATAACTGGGTCCTACATGGCCTACAGATGGGAGGTGGACTACAAAGGATCAACAATGCTATATAGTACGAGGCTATATAGTACTGATGTCACAATTGCGATCTACCATCAATCTAGAATGCAGGGTGCATCCACGATTAACCTAAGTCTAAGCACCACGCTTACACTCATGATTAATACTCTACTCCCCAAGGAAGAGAATAAAGCACTCAAAAGAGAGTCGTGATCGTGATGAACAATATAAACAAAATACTTACTTGAATTAGAAGTTGATTACCAGAGCAATCTCAGAAGCAAGCTCAAGTAAAACTTCATTCCGCCAAGGTACAAGCCGTAGAGAGAGCACCGACAAGCCGACATCTCCTCCAAACTCTTCCCTCACTTTTTATCTCACTATTTCTATTATAAGATTAAATCCTATAGAGGACTAATCTTCTCTTGATAGCTAGCTCTAATCCTGACTAGGAGAATATGAATTAGGGTTTAGGATGGCTCTAGGGAGGGTGGCAGGGGCTGGTATATATAGGCTGATGCGTCCAATGTGAGGCCTTGGATGAAACTAACTTAAAGGACTACATAGATTGGATCTCAATGGCGGTGGAGAACCGACATTCGAAGCGAGAGACTGATAGGTGGGTCCCATGGGCTGGCCAGCATGTAGGTGGGGCTAGCGGACCCCACATGTCAGCCCCTTGGGGTTTGCTTTGGTGGGTTTCCTTCCGGAGTGTTCTAGAGTCTTCCTGTGTCGGTTTCGTTGCGGATAAATGTGATTTACTTTGATGAATAAATCCTCCTTGATAGTTTTCTAGATAAACCCTACTGAAAACACAGATTCACCAAAACTCATAGAATTTATTAGTTTAAATCCCTATGCCTATGTTTGGTGATGGAATTAAGTATAAATACAGGTTATGTTGACAGTTTATAATTGATGTTAGTGACCTTCAACAAATGCCAAAGGGGGAGAAATATTGGGAGAGTGTAAGGGGAGAGATTGATATGTGGATTTAAAGGGGTAAAAGAGAGGCATATAAGATTTTTTATTTTTTATTGTGTGTTGTGTGCAAGGATAGTTTAAATTGATGCTCTTGATAAGGACCGTTTATGCTAGTGTGATGTTCATGTCTTGAATGGTGTATTATTTATTTTCTCTGATTGCCACTGTGCGGCAGTGCCGTGCTCAGTCGCGGAAATGTCACACATGACAGCTTCAGAAACTTCTTGACTGCATGAACTACCATGAGCATCATGTTTATCATAATGACACCTTGCACCCCACGAATGCTAAGATATAGGAGAGTTCCTACACTTTATCTTAAATATGTGCTTTTGGCATTTGAGGCCAAAATTTGAATTTCTTTCAATGCAAACATTTAGGAGAGCTCGCTATATCATAGGATTTAAAATATTTTTATTTATCAATCTCTTATAAGCTTTAATTGTGTTGTCATCAATCAACAAAAAGGGGGAGATTGTAACTACATCTAGCCCTTTAGTGGGTTTTGGTGAATTGAATGACAACACCATTAAAGGTCTAGTAAAATTTGAATTTACGGAAACAAGAAAGGGGTTTTTCTGTCCCTCCGCGAGATCCCATTTTTATCCAGAATTGACCTGTATTTATTCTATTTTTTGTCTCATTTTCAATCTATGTGAGATATGTCTAGAAATTGATATATTCATAAATCTACTAATCACAAATTATGCATGTTAACACATGGTATACTAGTGAATATTGGACCGATAATTTTGTGCGTGTATATTATTCTGTGACTTTGTTCATGTATACTCAAGAATATTTGATCATGTTATTCTAACTTATTTTTCTGGCTCTCCGTCCGTATTTGTCTGTTTCCGTATTTTCATATATCCTCATCCGTTTTTAATTCCGTTTTTCCCGAACCTGATCCCATTTCCGCTAAAAATATAGAAACAGAAATGGGAGAGGAGTTTTTTCACCCGTTTCCGTCCATTTTCATCCCTAACAACAATGCAAATGAAATCAATGAAATGGCTTTTATGTTGTGGGATATCATAACATCATGTGAAAGGAAGAATATTTGGCAAATAGAAAATGAGACATGAGTTGATTATTTTTGATTGGTCTCTCTATGGCTTGCTTTGCATGAATAAGAAGAGTTGGATAGTGGACTAGCTTTGATCAAGGATTGCAGAATAAATCAAGAGTGCATAAGTGAGAAAATATCAAGCAAAGGTGAAATGACAAAGGAGGCAATGTATAATGGATATAAGATGTTCTCTACATTGGTTTGCTTGTATGGATAATGATTTAGAAAATCACTTTGCATTAACTTGATCAAGCTAGAAGTATGAAGATAGATATTGAAGTGAGTGTTATGAGTGTCAAGCCAAAATGAAAAGGATATAAAGAATCATGAATTGGCTTGACCATATTGATGTTGATTCATATATGTCTTTTTGTGAATGAAACTAAAGCTTGATTGATCTGAACATTCATATCTAGAAGATATTCAAGCAAGGATCATACTATTAAAGAAATAGTTTTTCAATGGATGATTAATATGATGTGACTTGAGTATGGCTTGATAAGGTGAAGATAGCAAGGAAAGGGCTTCGAGAGACTAAACCAAGGTGAAGGGCAAGCGATGGCATAAGGACCGAGGTACCATGGCTAATATGAAGAAGAAAGTACTTGCACTGAGTTGAGGAAGTAATCAAGCTATGAGGAGTCATATTGAGTTGAGGATCAAATCATTATTAAAAGTGACTTGAAGCCATTGAGGTGAACCGATATGTATAGAAATGGTTCAAGTATAGAAAAATCAAACTACAGCCCCGATGAAAAAATAGGCTGTAATTTTGCATTTTTATTACTAGGTATAGAAAATCAAACTACAGTGCAAGTTAAAGGTTGAAAGAGGTATTTTACACGTAAATAGAAATCCATGACTTACAAGCTATGCATTGGGCAACATCGGAGGAAGAAAAAAGCCAGGCCTTGTTGGGCTAAAATATAGGCCTTATATATTGCATGGGATCTATTTTGAATAGGAAAAAGTCTAGTTTATCTTCTCAGCTATCGTGTGGATATGATTTTTCTCCCTAAATGATAAAATCAGTTTTTTTTATCTCCCTTAACTTTCAAAACCATTTGTTTTTACACCTTGGGTGGATTTGACGGTGGTTTTGTTGATGGGCCGTCATATCAGAGGAGGTAAATCAAAGTAAGCCGAAGCTCGGAGTGGTAAATCGGACAAGGAAATTTTTTAAAAAATATATCCAAAAATCATAAAAATACATCTTTTTAAAATTTATCCAAATATTTTTACATGAAAAAATAACGCACTTAAAATCCTAAAATATGGTGTAATCATAAAATAAAGTTGTTTTACCTCTGAAAATTATGGAACTAGCTTCAAAACTTTGAAATCATGCTCTATCTTATGGTACCTAGTTTGAAAATTTTTGAATCCCGATAGGCTTATTTTGGCGCTTATTTGCTAGTAGAAGCTCTCATTATCTATTATAATTAGTCGGTGTGGATTGCCCGACTACGTAGAAGCACCAGTGGAGCATCATCAGGACTATGTAAGCACTAGTGGAGCGTGGTCAGGACTGCATATGTGCGACAAGGCTGCATCCAACCAGATAGGCTAACACAAACTACTTTGGAATTTATCTCGGAAAGGGGACCAATGGCTACCCTATCGCAAATACGTAGTTCTGATGCTCTATTGACACTTCTACGTAGTTGGACAATCAACATTGACTAATTATAATACAAAAACGAGAGCTTCTACTAGCAAATAAGCACCAAAATGGACCATCAAGATTCAAACAATTTCAAGCTATGCGCCATAAGATAGAGCATGAACTTAGAAAAAAAACGGTGAAACTAGTTTCATAATTTTCCGAGGTAAAACAAAATTTCTAAGATTAACCATATTATAAGATTTTTAATTGCATTATTTTTTCATGTAAAAATATTTGGATAAATTTATATTTCTAGTCTAATTTACCTCCTGAACATTCACTTTTAGCTCCGTCCGATTTAACCCCTCCGATGTGGCATCACATCAGCAAAATCACCATTAAAACCACCCAAAGTGCAAAAATAAATCAATCTGTACCTAATAATAAAGAGCCAAAATTTCTGCCGTACTATTTTTCTGCCTCCTCCGACTTCCTTTTCTAGTCCGGGTTCAAATTCATTTTCCAGTTCGGTTTCCATCCACATTTTTATGGCTGCTCACCTGTGTTCCATCTTCTAGCACGTCCGCTCCTTGGAACTTGGGAGTCCCTGCAACAAAAACAACTAGCCTATGAAAAATACGCCTAAAACTTCAAGCCACAAGACTTGAACCCAGGTCTCCAATAATAGAAGTGAGACCACACACCGAGGCACCATATGCTTTATTTGACATAAACCAAAATGTTTTGTATTTGATTCTCCTTTGAGTTGCATTGATTCGAGAAATACAGGTTGATACATAAATACTTGATTTCCTTTTTTATTTCACCTCAGCAGCGGAACAATACAAGATGAAATGTTATAAATGATTAGGTCAAAGTAATTTGAAGTGCTTGATGATCATCTTGATTGGGCACTACAATAACTAAATTGCATTATATTTTAATAAAGGATCCTGACATGAAGATACTTTTAGGCATGGTTGGTGCCATACTTTGGTTGCCACATATATATCATTTTTGAAACCGTTTAAAAGTGGATTCTACAAACATGTCAATGTACCGCGACTCACACCAGGCCACAAACCATGTGATTTGAATTAGAGTCCTATTTTTTTGTACCACGACTCACAACACATATTGTTTATACCAAAATTTGGAAGAAGAGTCATAGGGACTCGAAAACTCTCAAGATCATGTCATCAAGGAATCAATTGCGTGCAGATCGAAACTAGCTGATTCGAATGTAAAACTAGAATCGGCTTTCTTCAGATAGCACCAGCGGACGAAGGCTATGATCAACGCCAGGACGAGACATGTTGGATTCTATAAAAAGGGAAAGATTAGAGTCCAAGTTATTTTAAATTAGGAATGTTTTCTCTAGGGTCAAAAATTGTGATGAGTCGTGCTTAGACAGGAGTCATGCGCAGGTCTCAGGTATAAATATCAAACCCCGACTATTGTAAAGGACACACAATCAATCAAATACTAGTTATTTACTTTTTTCGGCTCCGGTCACCCCTTAGGAGTAGGAGTAGAGTAGATCTCGGCGAGTTCTTCAGCAAGTACGGCTGCATCGATTCGGTCGACCTCCACTGCTTGTCTGTAAGTACCATCATGGCTTATACCTTTGTTCGTACGGCTGCATCGATCCGGTAGACCTCCACTGCGACTCTGGTATAAGTTAGTTATCGACTCTTGTCTAGTTCAAGTATGGCTACATCAATCCGGTCGACCTCCACTGCTCGAACCAGATTAAGGTCAAATTATCGGCTCTATCTAAGGGTGGTGTTCCTTGGGATAGATTCATTAAGTTACGGATATTGCTTATTACTTCCATTATTTATTTAATTACAACAATATCACTTCGTCCGATTAGGATTGATCTAGATCGGCCTTACATCTTTTTTAACCCATCGTTGGTAAATCTAAACTGATCTAATCTACACATTAAACGATGAGTTATGTTTTATCGGTTGTTTTACATCAATCTTGATCGTGCATAGCGTGCGGTTAAGGCATGTTTGATCTTAAGTAGATCTATTGGCTAGCAAAAACTGTTCCATGGCCTGTTATCATGGCCTGTGTGATTCTGCCTCATACCCCACTGTTAGCACCATAGAGTGGGGATCGTTATTTGGTAGATCTATTCCTGAGAGGGCATGACCTTAACTGTGCGCTATGCCTAAATCGACTATTTTAGCTGATATCAAGCGCTTTCACGAATAATTCGTATCACGAGATCGTTGAAGTAGCGATAGGTTGAAAGGTGTGTTATCCCCATGATCTTATTATTGTATTACGGCCTGCATGATTCTGCCTAATGCCCCACTGATATTAGTAATAAGTTAGGGTCATCGAGTCTATTGTTGTTTCTACGTCCTGCATGATTCTGCCTCATGCCCCACTAGTTATAGCGATAGATGAGATCTAACATGTTTATTAGATTTATTTCTATTAAATGGTTGAATGTTGATGAACTGTTTCTTTTATAAAGGAGTTCGGTTGCTTGCAGTCATTGGCTTAGCATGAATTAATTATTATTGACATCTTATTGCCATTGACTAATATTTGTCCAAAGAATGATATTCATCCTGAATGATAACTGATTCTTCTTACATAATCCTATGAGCTTTAACCGATTTATTCTTATGGATATGCTAGAATTGACTATTTAGTCGATCTCCTTTCATATCGGCTCTCAGAGCCACACATTCGGGACTGTCTGGCAACACCGGCATGTTCTGCCCTTAATTACTGATAAATTTTCTCTCCTTGTCAATTGTAGGGTCAAATTGACTGGCACGTCTCGGGAGGAGTGCGCAGGATCAACCATCTCTACACTGAAGCTAGGTGGATCTCTAGCTCCATCGAGCGAACCCTTCCGGCTTGCTCGTGTGCCCTCGGCACAGGACGAAATTCTATGTCGACACACGTTTCTGGCACGCTCGGTGGGACACCACAATCCTTTGATGGCGGTTCACAACAACAAAGACATCCTTATGCTACATTATGAAGATCTACCTGATGGAGATAAAGATGTCATCGGCAAAGCTACAGAAGAGTTTTAGAGCAAATGTTTGTTGTCCTACACCAAAACACGTGACAACACAATTGTTCAGAAATTTCCACTACCAAGAGTTCTATTACACGGGTAGACAGATACAACTAAAGCTGAAGACAAGCGTTTCTTTATGGAAGTTGTAGACAAATCTATTCGTGATGCCATATCAAGCCAAAATGAAGCTTTCTTGGACACATTTCACAACGCCATGAAAGAAGCATTTCATGGGTTTCTAGTTGGTCAAGTTAGGCCAGCTTATTACAACATTCTAGATCCATTGACCCAAGGGACTAATCAAGTCGGTACCAGCCATAAAGAAGCAGCACCAACTGGTAATGATGATGTCCAAGTAGTTTAGGGTTCATTTAAATAGACTCAAAGAACTACTACGAATCAGATACAATATAATCCTGGACCGCCAGTACAGCATGTGCAACAGTCGGTGGGGCAAGGTTAGAACCAGGTGATCAATTTTGGCACATCAGGCCACATACCGTCGCCGGCTCAAAAAATAGCACCATCAATTCAAAGGATCCGTAGAGATATAGATCCTTATGTCTATAATCAGAGACTTCAAGCAGCAAGCCAGCAAAGGACCTAGCAGATAGAGATTCCACAAGGATATCACTATGGATCAGATTATAACACCCTTCACATGATTCCGAATCTAGGGTATCAAGGAACACGCGATTTAAATTCACAGATGGGTCAGCAAGTACAGAGAAATCTAAATTCAAATGCTGATGAGATGCTGCTGAAGGTGACCAAGATGATGAAGAATCAGTTTGGTCTGAAGCCAAAAGGGCTGACCTTCTCGTACAAATGCCCATATCCAGAATGGTATGATTTGGTCGCTCTTCCCACAAATTACAGGCTCCCAGAGTTCGCTAAGTTTACTAGCTAAGATAGTACAAGCACGATAGAACATGTCAGTCGGTATCTTACACAATTAGGCGAAGCATTAGTTGAGGATGCCCATCGAGTTCATTTCTTCTCCTTGTCCCTGTCAGGGCCGGCCTTCACTTGGTTTTCATCACTACCAGTCAATTCTATTGTCAATTGGGCTGACCTAGAGAAGAAGTTTCATACATATTTTTACATTGGGACTGAAGAAAAGAAAATTACCGATCTAACAACTATAAGGCAGAAGACTAATGATTCAGGTACTGAGTTTCTTTAGAGGTTCTAAGAAACTAGAAACTTGTGCTTCTCCTTAAACTTGGCTGATGATCAATTAGCTGCTTTAGTTGTTCAAGGAATGCTGCCAATGTGGAAAGAGAAACTGCTGGGATAAGAATTTGATAACTTGGGTCAATTGGCTCAATGAGTGGCAGCGCTCAATTGTCAATTCTAGAATATGCGTAGAGATACCCGATTCTAGAAGAGTACCACAGTGGCCGAAGCTTATAATCCATACTCAGTCGATGACGGCTATGAAGATGAAGAAGAAGAGGTTGCTGTGGCTAAATGGAATTGGGGCAAAAAGATAGTAATGGTGCCAAATCCTTGGGGAAGAGGAGTCAAGGAGAGCTATGACTTTGATGTCATAAAATCAGACAAGCTCTTCTATTTCTTGCTTGAGAAGGGGCATATCAAGTTGCCCGATGGTCATGTTATGTTGCCCCTAGATCATTTAAAGAATAAGAAGTTCTGTAAGTTTCATAACGCTACTTCTCATTCCACTAATGAATGCAGAATCTTCTAGCAGCATATACAGAGGGCAATTCAACAAGGAAGGCTCAAATTTGATACGCCTCGAAAAATGAAAGTTGATGATAATCCTTTCTCAGGAGGTCAAAACATGGTTGATGCTAGGCTGATCAAAGGAAAGACTAAGGTCCTAACATCAACCAAATCAAAAGAAGTTGGAACAGTCGATCCCATGATGCAAATATCGGCCGACAAATATAGGGAAATTAAGAGACGTCGCGATGAGCTAAAGAGCCAATATGAGTAGGGGTGACAAGGCCGTGAGTTACATCTCGGATTCTGTTGAATAAGTGGCAGCGACAGAAGAAAAAGGATTATCTGCGTTGGTTAAAGGATCAAGAATACCAGCGTCAACTGGAAAAAGAGAGGTATAAAAGGAAACAAGCCGAATCACATTGGAATTGTCCTTTCTTCAGACATTGCTGGAATAAAGATTTGAAGTTGCCTACCAGACATGACTGTCCAGAATGCGGCAATCAATATTGGGAGTTTAGGCAATCTCAAACCAACCGCCGGTCTATCCATGCTCAAGATGCATATCATCGTAATAACATGGATCAGCACTTAAAAATAAAAGTATTCATGATCAGCTTGGAAAAAGAGTTGTTGACCAAGACTGGGTTGATTATGAAGAAGAAGGCAACAAAAGAAAATATGTTTGGCAGGAAGGTCTATGGTGTCCAGGAGGTTTAATTAGAAGCCAGAAGAGAAGGGTGCAACGCTTAAGGAATAAAGAGTTGGAACAGGCTCAGGCACCCAGTAAACCTCAAGTATGGCGTACTAAGCAAACAGCCAATAAAAAGCAACCATCGACTAATATCCAAATGGCTTTTCTATTGCCATCAGAATTCAGAGCTCCGATAAATCAAGAAGTGTATTTAGATTTTGATGAATCAAAGTATGAAGAAATAGTGGCCAAGTTGACAGTTGTACAACAAGCAATATTTGATAAACCAATCAAGCATCAGCACTTAAAGGCTTTATATGAAAGGTTTGGTTGATGGGAAGCCAATGAACAAGATGTTGGTGGACGGATGTGCTTCTATCAATCTTATGCCTTACACTACTTTTCATAAACTTGGCAAGGGACTAGAAGATCTGATGGAGACTGACATGATGCTTAAGGATTTTGTAGGTAATGCATCTAAGATCCAGGGGGCAATAAACATCGAACTAACAATCGGGAGTAAGACTCTGCTCACCACATTCTTCGTCATCGATGGAAAAGGGTCGTACAATTTGCTCCTCAGTCGTGATTGGATTCATGCAAACTGTTGTGTGCCATCGACCATGCATCAATATTTGATTCAATGGCATGGAGATGATGTTGAGCTGGTTCGCACTGATGAGTCTGTGAGCATCGCAACAATCGATCCAGTCTTCTGGGAACTAGGAGACTTCTAGTGCTTTTCTGGCAAGTTATGGGAAGGAGGCTTCATTAAAATCAGCAATGAAAGCCAATAGCCGTTGCAAGCAATCAACTCTGAGAGTTTGTTTTAGTGAATAGTCACAGATTCACATCGGCCGTTGGATTAAGGAAGCATTAGTTCTGAGTATGGGTTTAGGGCGACGTATGAATGCTAAATGGAATCCTTAGTGCGGATTAGAATCAATGGATTTCTTAAACAAAGTTTTGTGGCACATAATGAAATACTTGGCCTAGGTTGATTAATCATTTGACCTTTGCTATGAAAGGTTCTGCAGGATGTTATCCTAGCATTTGATCAATACTCGATAGCCGATTCATTTAGTCGTCGGCTCTAATAGCAGATACCAGAAGGGTATCGCCTCTAGTTTAAAAAATGAGATCTGAGATGAAAATCTTCAAAGACATAAAAGCCGATACGATATGTATCGCCTCCAGAGCAAGAAGTAAAAACAAAAATAGTCATACACAAGGGTATTGCACCAAGACACATTCATGAAAGAATAGGAGTCTTTGTTCATCGGTTTACCCTAAATACAAACTAATCGAAGACCTTGTTCACTACATCCTGAGCGGATGTGATGTCCATGATGGCCTCCGCCGCTACGATGAATTCTTCTATCAAATCCTCATGTCCCTCAGGGTCGTCGCTAATTGGTAAGCCAACCTCCATGGCATGGAGGTCATGCCCGGTCTAGACCTATGCCGCGGTTAATGCCACCGACGCGCCATGACGAACGCCATAGTGGGCAATCTCCTAAACACGGGCCGAGATGTCTTGGAGACGAGCATCAATGAGGGAACCCCGAGCATTGACGGTGTCCACGGCCACGTTCACCACCAGTTGGAGAGACTCCAACTGCACCATTTGGGTTGGCGATTACAAAAGACTATCAAGACAAAGGCAGTGGAAACCAGAATAGAAGCATACATGGAACTCATCTTACCTGCCACCATGGCGTCAGACTCAGCCAGCCACACTCAAATGGCACTGGCCTCCTCCTCAGCCACATTAAGGCCCGCTTGGAAGACCCCTAGACAGATCTCAAGCTGGCCGTTTTTCTGAATTGCTTCAAAATAGTGGTCCTCCGCCACCCTCCATTCTTGGAAGAAGCGCCAGGCATCGTCGCCATCATATGAGTTGGAAGAGCCCGACGATGAAGCCGACACGGAAGATGCAGCATTAGAGGGCTTGCCAGCCCTAGAGAGGAGATGAAGACTGTCATTCACGATGAACCATAGGCGAGTCAAAAAAGATCATCATCATGAACATAGGATATCAATCTCACCTCATGCATTGGAGGCGCTGGTTCATTGGCATGTTCTCCTCCAGGACCTCCTCCTCCGCGCGCTTGCCGTGATTCTCCTCGCCGACCATGAAGTTGATTGAATCTACAGGAAGAGAGAAAGGCCGCTACAGAGTTCTACGAGGGCGGAGAAAGGCAGAGAAATAGGAACAGTTGCAAGTGCGGATGTGTTCAAGGCCAAAGCCCTCGGTCGGTATTTGAAGCCACGGGACGAAGGGGTGAATGTGTTAGGTCGTGTAAAAGGCAACCGCAATTAATAGGAGGCAAAGCGTCACCTCATTGGTACCAAAGAGAATACGGCGCTAGATGACTAAGGATAGAAGATCAAAAGGCTCTCTTAATAAAGGTCGTGTTTTTAGACCTAGATAGGATTAAAACCAAGAGTCTGGAATCGGCTATTTTCAAAATCGGCTCTTTAGCCAGAACAAAGGTGATCAATCGACTGTGACAGTCCTTTAGCCTCATGCCTGTTTGAGTTCCCCTTGGCCAAAAGAATTTCATGATCAAAAGACTCCCTTGAAGCCTGTGTCACCTTCAGGACCAGATCTTCAAAAATGGAGAAGGGAGACAAGACTCTGGAGAGGGCTAGGGATGAATTACCCCTGATGGCCAAGAGCAAAAGAGCTGATAGAGTCACCTTATGAACTCGTGCATATCCATAATACAGTCCCTCCTTGGGAAGTTCAAACTGGATCGAGGCATGTTATGTTGCAGAGCAATTTATCAGCCGGAGTCTACAAGAAATTTTGTGATGAATGACTTAGAAGACTTGAGTTGCCTTTGGCTGCGTGCTCTTAAAAAACATTGAAGCCCATAAACCAAGGATTGCAAAATATTACAGTTAAAAGGTCAAGAATGAGCAATTCTCTGAGAGAGATTTAGTCTAGAGAGTAAAATTGCCGATCGGGTCAAATGACAACAAATCCGGCAAAGTGGTCACCTAATTGAGAAGGACCTTATCGGATCAAGCGTTGTGCGCTGGGTAATACTTATATTTTGGAAACACTAAAAGGATAAGAAGAATTCGGCAGAGCAATCAAATGGGGAATATTTAAAGAAATATTACCCTAATGTTTGGATTAATACTTGACAACCAATTTGCTCGGTTGTCAGCTCTAATAGCCGATACCAGAAGGGTATCACTTCTAGTGCGAAGATAAACCCAGAGGGGTAAAGGCCGGTATAATGTGTATCGCCCGTAGGAGCAAAGTAAACACGGATAAAGTGATGCATATAGTATGAAGTACAAAACAAAAGGAAAATCACTCAAGATGGAGATAAAGGCTACGGAGTTAGCATCACTGAAGAAATCCTCAATCAGGCGTTCATAATCCTCAAGGTGCGCCGTGGCTGGGAAACCATGGGGAAGGAATCGAAGCTCGTGGCTAGAATGGACTTGCGTAGAAGCCAGCGCCATGGCGGCACCATGGCGAACGCCATGCAAAGCGACCTCCCTAACACGGTTCAGGATGTCGTGCAGGCGAACCACCGAGACGGCGCCTCTGGCATTGACGAATCTCGTCACGTGCTCCGCATCCAATTGGAGGCTCTCCAGTTGGGCAGACAGATCTAAAAAAAGATTCAAAGGGGAGATAATCAGAGTCTTGAAGATGAAATTGAAAGGAAGCAAAGGTTACGACAGATATCTCACTCGTAATTCTGGCCTCGGCCTTGGCCAACTTATCCTCCACTGAACTGACCTCGGGAGGTGATCGACATCGAACCATGGCCATGGTCGATTCTATGAGGGAGAGACATTCAGCGAGACTCTGGCCATGCCGATCAAGGGAGGCAAGCAGATCATCGTTGTCCATCCGTCTCCTTTGATAACAAGGGAGCTGGCGACGAGCTGTTAAAGAAGAGAACCCTAAAGGCCGAATGGAGTCGGTCCTATCCCCCGAGGCAGTGGGGGCACCATGAGTTGTACCCTCCTGACGATGAAGGCGCTACCATGATGATGCAGGTCCATTGAGGGCCTCCTTAGCAAACTTCTTGCTGTTCTCCATGGTCTCAAACCTACAGAAGAGCAGGAACTATACTAAGGACACAGAAGGTATGAGGTGAAGCGAGTTGTTTTTCGATCCCCAGCCGTGACCCGTATATATAGCCCGGGAAGGCAAAGAGGTAGATTTCGCCAGCGGTGTGAAATTGAAACCAGATATGGAAAAAAGATCGACTCTCCGAGAATTCAGGGAACAAATAACAAAGAGATAACAGATTCGGACTTATTGCTTTCCCAATGTCATGGGATAGATACAAAAGATTTATATTAACCAGCAATCAGCCCACCAAAGTTTCTTTGGATTGAAGGGAGTTCGAATCCCCACAGGGCTGAAAGTCATCATAAACCGAGTCACATCGGCCCGTTGATAAAATTGCGACAAAGGAAGGAGAAAGCCGCCTGTCTAACATATGCCCAGCTGATTTCTCGGTGACTAGGAAGCCGCTGGAAAGAAGCTTGTGGCTTTCCCGATGGGCATTTGATTGAGCAAACAAGAGGAAGTGTCCACGCATTTTGGCCCTTGCAAATACTAGAATAGCTCTGCGAGCATGGAGAGAAGACCCAGGCGATATCACAAGGATTCTTCTAACCGTAGTAGCTGATTCTCTTGCTTGACAAGGTGCTAAGATGGGAGACACAATCAGCCTATGCACAAGAGTTCTTCTAACCGCTCAAGATCTTTATAGCAAAAGGATAGACCATGAAGGGTCCAGTGTAGTCGGGAGCACTTGAGGAGGAAGATAGAAGAGAAACATGCTGAATTGTTGAGTTGCTCTCGCCAGGGTCGGATAGATATTTTTATAGCTGGCCTGGATGGATGAATCCAAGAGCCCGTGAAGCAATGATGCTCTCGTAAAAAGTTTTGAAGCATGGGCTCATGAGCTGATATAGACGACGACAAGCAGTAGACCCCAGATTAAGATTCTTTTCCCGTGACTGTGGACCTATCGGGGGCACAGATATGATAATTTTGGAATAAAATTACTTTTATTCCAAAATTTGGGGGCATATGTTTATACCAAAATTTAGAAGAAGAGTCACAGGGACTCGAAAACTTCCAAGATCATGTCATCAAGGAATCAATTGCGTGCAGATCGAAACTAGCTGATTCGAATGCAAAACTAGAATCAACATTCTTTAGATAGCGCCAGCGAATAACGATGAAGGCTATGATCGGCGCCAGAACGAGACATGTTGGACTCTACAAAAAGGGAAAGATTAGAGTCCAAGTTATCTTAAATTAGGAATGTTTTCTCTAGGGTCAAAAATTATGATGAGTCGTGCTTAGACAGGAGTCATGCGTAGGTCTCGGGTATAAATATCAAACCCCGGCTATAATAAAGGACACACAATCAATCAAATACCAGTTATTTACTTTTTTCGGCTCCGGCCACCCCTTAGGAGTAGGAGTAGAGTAGATCTCGGCGAGTTCTTCAGCAAGTACGGCTGCATCGATCCGATCGACCTCCACTGCTTGTCTGTAAGTACCGTCATGGCTTATACCTCTGTTCGTATGGCTGCATCGATCCGGTCGACCTTCACTACGACTCTGGTATAAGTCAGTTATCAACTCTTATCTAGTTCGAGTACGGTTGCCTCAATTCGGTCGATCTCCACTGCTTGAACCAGATTAAGGTCAAGTTATCGGCTCTATCTAAGGGTGGCGTTCCTTCGGATAGATTCATTAAGTTACCGATATTGCTTATTGCTTCCATTATTTATTTAATTACAGCAATATCACTTCGCTCAATTAGGATTGATCTAGATCGGCCTTACATCTTTTTTAACCCATCGTTGTTTAATCTAAACTGATCTAATCTGTACTTTAAACGATGAGTTATATTTTATTGGCTGTTTTACATCAATCTTGATCGTACATAGCGTGCGGTTAAGGCATGTTTGATCTTGAGTAGATCTATTGGCTAGCGAAAACTGTTCCATGGGCCGTTATCACGGTCTGTGTGGTTCTGCCTCACACCCCACTGTTAGCACCGTGGAGTGGGGATCGTTATTTGGTAGATCTATTCCTGAGAGGGCATGACCTTAACTGTGCGCTATGCCTGAATCGACTATTTTTGCCGATATCAAGCGCTTTCACGAACAGTTTGCATCACGAGATCGTTGAAGTAACGATAGGTTAAAAGGTGTGTTAGCCCTATGATCTTATTATTGTATTACAGTCTGCATGATTCTGCCTCATGCCCCACTGATATTAGTAATAAGTTAGGGTCGTCGAGTCTATTGTTGTTTCTATGGCCTGCATGATTCTGCCTCATGCCCCACTGGTTATAGCGATAGATGAGATCTAACATGTTCATTAGATTTATTTCTATTAAATGGTTGAATGTTGATGAGCTGTTTCTTTTATAAAGGAGTTCGGTTGCTTGCAATCATTGGCTTAGCATGAATTAATTATTGTTGACATCTTATTGCCATTGACTAATATTTGTCCAAAGAATGATATGCATCCTGAACGATAACCGATTCTTCTTACACAACCCCATGAGCTTTAACCGATTTATTATTATGGATATGTTGGAATCGACTATTTAGTCGATCTCCTTTTATATCGGCTCTCAGAGCTGCATATTCGGGACTGTCTGGCAACACCGACATGTTTCGCCCTTAATTACTGATAAACTTTCTCTCCTTGTCAATTGCAGTGTCAAATTGACTGGCACGTATCGGGAGGAGTGCGCAGGATCAACCATCCCTGCGCTGAAGCTAGGCGGATCTCCAGTTCCATCAAGCGGACCCTTCCGGCTTACTCGTGTGCCCTCGGCACGGGACGAAATTCTATGTCGACACATATGCACTGCACGGTGAGCATGCACAAGCCAAGCCAAACATGATCAAAGTATAGGGAGCAAAATAAAAGCCACACTTACGGCAAAGTTTGGTAAAAAAATAAGACTGACATGTGAAAACAGTGCTAAGAAAGTGTGACACATCATAGTTATGACAGTGAACCACACAATTACATAAAAAACTATGGCGTGACTAACTTATTACGTGGCAAGTTGTGGTTATAAACTAAATAAACCCTAAACCCCGCGGCGGTTCTTAGACTCTCAAGAAAAAATACTCCCGTTGCAACGTGCTGGCATATTTGCTAGTAAATGATTCTAAAAGTTAAAAGAGGAAAAAAACTGGTTTTTGTAGGAAGGGAGGAAAATCGAACGAGGAGGTAAATTGGACTTCCTTGATTTAAAAATCATATGTTGGATTTGGCCTCATGAAGTAATCTCCACTGTTTTTTTCCCGTTGTCACCTCAATCCTTGAGATGGTTGCCACGTCAACCTCTCCCTCCATAGGTGAGGTCAACTGCTCAAGTGGCAGGCTTCCGGATTTGCCGTATCTTCTTCACCGGCACTCCAACAGTGGTAATTTTCGTTCTACAAGAACCAGATGTAATTTTGCACACTAACGAATGACAACTCTCCCAACTCCCAAGGTCATCAACTCGTTATCTTCTCTGGCTTCAGGATTTGCCGTATCTCCTTCCCCATCTCGTTCCTCCACGCCCTCCTCCCTCCCCACCCCAGCTACAGCGCCGCCCTCTGGGAGTCTTGCCAGCCATGGAAGCGTCGCCGAGCGGCGACGCTCTCCTGCTCTCCATTGCCATCGTCATCACATTGCTCATCGCTGCCGCTGTCTGGAACAGGCGTGTCCGGGGGCACGACAATAGCGGCGCGCCGAGCCCGCCGTCGCGCCCGCTGCTCGGCCACCTCCACCTGCTCGGCAAGCCGCTGCACCGCTCGCTGGCCGCGCTCGCCGCCGCGCACGGCACCGGGGGCCAGCTCGCGCCGCTCCTGTCCCTGCGCCTGGGCGCGCGGCGCGCGCTGCTGGTGTCGTCGCACGCGGCGGCCGAGGAGTGCTTCACGGCGCACGACGCCGCGCTGGCGGGCAGGCCGCGGCTGCTGGCTGGGGAGAGGCTCGGGTACGGGTACACCGTGGTCAGCTGGGCGTTCCACGGCGACCACTGGCGCGCCGTCCGCCGCTTCCTCGCCGTGGAGCTCTTCTCGGCGTCCCGCCTCGCCGCGTGCACCGCCGACCGACGCGCCGAGGTCGCCGCTCTCGTCGAGAGCCTGCTGCTCCGTGACGCCGCCGCCGCTGGACCAGACGCGTCCAGCGCCGCGGTGACGCTCCGGCCCCGGCTCTTCGAGCTGGTGCTCAACGTGATGCTGCGCTCGCTCACCGGCGCGCCTGGGCACAGCGACGACGTGCGCAGGATCCAGGGGATCATCGAGGAGACCTTCGCGGTGAGCGGCGCCCCCAGCATCGGGGACTTCTACCCAGCGCTGCGGTGGATTGACCGTCTCCGCGGCGTCGATGCGACTCTAATCCGTCTCCAGGCGAGACGCGACGCGCTCGTCGCGGGCCTCGTGCGCGACAAATGCCAGAGTCGCAGAACCGGTGGCCGGCACACGGAGAAGAACGGCGCCATTGACGAACTCCTGTCGCTGCAAGAAATTAATCCCGAGTACTACACTGACACTGTCATCAAAGGCATTGTCTTGGTGAGTAATCTCTCCTATGAATCAGTCTTTGTGGCACCACGATGGTGAATTCATGACATGGTTGCAATCTCCGTGATGATGCATCTATTCAGATACTGCTCAGCGCCGGCACGGACACATCGGCACTGACCACTGAGTGGGCAATGGCGCTGCTGCTGACGCATCCGGAAGCAATGCGGAAAGTGACAGCTGAATTGCACACCAATGTCGGCACATCCCGGCTGGTGGAGGAGTCTGACATCGCAAACCTCCCATATCTGCAATGTGTGGTCAAGGAGACCCTCTGGCTCTGTCCTGTCGGCCCAGTGCTCCCAGCGCACGAGGCCATGGAGGACTGCACTGTTGGTGGGTTCCATGTCCGGCGTGGCACCATGATCCTTGTGAACGCTTGGGCGATCCATCGGGACCCCAAATTATGGGAGGCGCCCGAAGAGTTCAGGCCGGAGCGGTTCTTGGACGCTGGCATGGTGACCACGGTCACCGCCCCCTTGCTGCCATTTGGGCTTGGACGGAGGCGCTGCCCAGGGGAGGGGCTGGCAATGCGTCTTGTTAGCTTGACACTGGCGGCGCTCGTCCAATGCTTCGAGTGGGATGTCGGTGAATGTGGTGCTCCTGACATGGCCGAAGGAGTTGGCCTGTCTATGCCTATGGCGAAGCCGTTGGCAGCAATCTGTCAGCCCAGGGAGTTTGTCAATAGCATGCTATCTGGAATTCTGGATCAACATGAATAACAGAACATTGGTTTCTGAAGAATAAGCAGAATTATGTGACACTTAAGCTATTCAGTTACCTATGATTGTAAGGAAGAATGCTTCCAGCTAGATGTGAATGATATATCAATGTTGTAGCTTATTCCAGTGTCCACTATGCATTTGTTCATGAAGTGAAACAGAAGAAGATAAAATGCCAGTTGCAATTAGCAATCTGATGATAAATACCAAAGTCTTCAAAATTACAAGCAATGATGTATGCCCACCGAAACTGATTTCGGATCTTAAACCAGCAGTGCCCTCCGATCCAGATATTGAACCATTTGGGAATGCCTCTGAATTTCTTCTGATGGTTCAAATGATTCAGAGACTATGCATCCGATGGTTAACTTGACCCTTCTTACTTTCTAAGTTCTGACAATTAAGATTAGCTGCCTGACTCAGATTTCAGAGACAATCTTATATCTAACATAGAAGATTGAAACAGGAGCTATTTGGTAGAATTGGATTACCCTTGTGAATTCTGATTGAGGTAATATTTCAGTAGTTTCCTATTTTGTCACGTAAGTATTATAAAAACCTCAGCGCGCGTTTAGTTTCAGAAAGTTGGAATTTGGGGCTACCGTAGCACTTTCGTTTTTATTTGGCAATTAGTGTTCAATCATGGACTAATTAGGCTCAAAACGTTCATCTCGCAATTTCCCACCAAACTGTACAATTAGTTTTTTTTCGTCTATATTTAATGCTCCATGCACGGGCCGTAAACATTCGATGTGACAGGTACTGTAGCACTTTTTGGGAATTTGGGGTGGAACTAAACAAAGCGTCAGTTTGCCACTTCCAAATGAAATTGCTAGAAGCAGCAGCATGTTCTGCTTGCTACAGCATACAAGTATTCCCTCCTGCCCTAATCATAGGTCGTTTTAGTTTTTCTAGGTACATCATTTTTACTATACTCTTAGATATGTGTTGGTGTGTTCCGATCCAAAACTTTTGCAAAACTGTTCCAATCCAAGAGCACCCGAAGCCTCCGGTAATGGCATCGGAGTGATCTACGGAGTTTTATTCCAGAGAAGGTGTTTTTTGTGCGCGCATGGAGATAGAGCTTACCGGAACCCTCCGATGGTCACCAAAGAAGAGGCACTGGAGCTTCGATCACTAACATGGCTAGTTTCTGACATGAGTCATGATTGTTGGGAGAGCTCTAGTGGTAAGCTCCGATGAGGCCACTAGACACTACACCAGAACACACAATCACTACCAGAGCATCACTACCAGATGACTACTAATCACTATCAAGTGGCAAGGCGAGGATTCAGAAAATTGGTGGGAAGCTAATCACCTGACAGTGATGATGTCTATCACTACCGGCTAAAAACACCACCCGACAGTGATATATTTCTGCCGAGTCAAGCCACTACCTGGCATTGACATTTGCATATTATTGTTGGTTATCATTCTGACCCGCCAGTATTCTTACTTGTCATTGGATCTATATAACTATCACATAATTGATTCTCCACCGTTGATTGTGCCTATCACCATTTGAACCCACCTACCACCGTTGCTTCTTGTTATAAAACCTCTACCACCCTTGTTGGCCAATTCAGTATACGTAACAGACCAACTTATTTACATATAGTATCTATATGTGCTCTCTATGGGAGAAAGCTCTCCGTATACACTTTTGGTAGTCTGTAGTCAACATGAGGCCCTAACAACACTGGAAGAATGTTTGTGAAGTTAGACCGACGTCGAAGCCAGAGTGCGCTTGTTCATTTATGTCACGGCAATAGTGCATTTGTTGATTTAGGCCACAAGCAAAGAAGGCGGTGCATTTGTTCATTTATGTCACGGCAAATTGTGCTCTGGCGGTTGGTGCTGTGGCGAGGATGAGGTGGAGTGTGGATAGTGCTGGTTTGAAGGGGGAGAGTGATTGGGCCTTCTTTGCTATCTGGAAACAAATAACTTATGTTTAGAGACATAGCAGTCTCATGACTAATAAGTTATGTTTAGAGACATGATAAAAACTATCTATCTGGAAAAACTAAAACAACCTATAATTTAAAATGAAGGGAGGAGAATTGACGAGGACGTTCTATCATCGATGGAAGGACGCAAACAACCTGAAGCATATGGGCCGCTGAGGATCCATTGTCAACTACCTTGCCAACAACTATGTCCCTGTCAAACAGAAAGAAAAGAACTAGTAGCTTTTGTTTTTATTCTCGTTTTTTGAAAATGGAAGTTTGCAGAAAAAGGGTACTTTTCTTTCTGTTTGACCGGAAAACAGCTCTTGCGGACCTGTCAAAAGAAGGGAAAAAAAGCCTGGACCCTGAAGGCATAGCTCCATGTTGTTATTCTCAGATATTAAAAATAGAAATGATACAATAGTATCTGAA
Source organism: Miscanthus floridulus (assembly GCF_019320115.1). Lineage (NCBI taxonomy): Eukaryota > Viridiplantae > Streptophyta > Magnoliopsida > Poales > Poaceae > Miscanthus > Miscanthus floridulus. The sequence continues at coordinate 69,145,852 of NC_089593.1, forward strand.
ATGACTATGGTGTTGGCATTCTAGTAATATTATAAATCAAACAATCCGACCTAAAAGTTAACGATCAATAAACATCAAAATCAAAATGATATTTTAAGAGCGATAGATATGTCAACCTGTAGAATATGACACCAGGCATCAAATTTGACCCATCTCATTCAACAAGTAGTAACGATTAATCTCATACAAGTTAGGAGCACAATTCAGATAAAGCTCGTAACATACTAGATAACACCCACCCTGCTCGCTGCACTTGCATAACGAGCACAGTCGCACTCTGTTCATGTCACTAATACCACACTAAACAATCAATCAAGTCACTAAGCAGGGGCTAGTAGTACTAAAAGCCACGTCATGTGTCTAGGGGCCATGCATACAACAGTTGATCTGTTCGCGGGTCCAATACTCTTTTTTTTAAAAAAAAATTATATCGCAGACCAACTGACCAGATTACTTTAAAACTGTTATTCTTATCCTAGCGCAGCTTTCTCGTATCACCCATACTTGAGTGTCCCGATACCACACACTATAATACTCCCAAATGACGTATTAGAAGGTACTAGAAAGATTTGACTAAAAATAAAAAGATTTAATTTCTGATGCTCCATCAATATACCTCTAATCCTCCATGCATCCTAATACTCAAAGTCGTTAATCTCACGTTGGATTGGGCGAGATTGAATTTGACGGTATATGGTATGTGAAGATGGATAAGCTTTTTAAGCATCAAGATTGAAGAGATAGTTTGGATGAAATTGTTTCCATATTTAGCTTATGTGGAGCAATCATATTTGACCTTGCCCTAAAATTTTTGAACTCATGTTTTGTTGCTCATGTGCTTGTTGATTTTAAACTATTTTCTATGTTTGCTATTGTGCTTCTTGATTTTTAACCACTTCCTAGGCGGTGTTGCTGCCCTTACTTCGGTTGTCACTACAACAGTAAATTTAACTGAGACGGGCAAATTGGATTAACCAAGGCGGGCAAGCTGTCCGTCTCCGTCAAAAGGTCACGGTTAATCCGGCCTTAACGGAACCACCTCGGTTAATCGATTGACCGAGACGGGCGGAATAAGGCAACCGCATCGGTTAATGCTATTAATGAAGGCGGTAGAGTTAAGTAGCCCGCCTTCGTAAATAATTTCAGGAAATAAAAAAAGCCCACCGAGCCCGGTCCCGCGCGTCGCCGCCGCTCGTGGCCGGATCCACTGTTGTTGATGACCGGATCTACGCCCCCACCACCTCCGGTGGCCGGATCCGTCGCCGGTGGCCAGTTGGAGGCCGAATTAGCGCCGAGAGCTCGAAGGAGAGGGAGGCCGTAGCGTGCCGTGCTCGGAGGAGACGGACGTCGTGCCATGCCGTGCTTAGAGGAGAGGGAGGCTGCACCTGGGCCCATACGCCACCATGGCCACCGCGCCGCTCACCACCTCGCTCCCCGTACCACACCATCCCGCGCCACCACGGCCACTGCGCGCCCCGCAACGTGCGGCCACCACGCCGCTCCGCACTATGATGGAGGGGTACGCCGTCGTGCTCAGGAGGGAGAGCGTGCGCCATCGTGCTCGGGAGGAGAGGAGTGTCGTTGGGCTCTAGAGGGGAGGGGCCCACTGGAGGTGGAGGGCGCGCCACAGATGGAAGCGTCGATGAAGAGAGAAGGGCATTGAGGGAGAGAGAAAGATGCGCGGCGTCGGGAGGGAGTGCGGGCGTACACGAGAGGGAGGGGAGATATTTCTCCGTTAGGCTGGAGATGACGTCACGTGGGGCTCGCCTGTCATTCTCAGTGAAGAAGCACAAACGAATTAACGGTTGAGATGACTCCAGTGGCCTCCGATCCAGCCGTCCAAGGACTCCACGCCAGTGATCCGGGGCATCGACTGCGCGCGGTGGAGGACGGTGCGGACGTTGCGCACAACGGGCAGCGCAGAGAGCGAGGCGGGATGGGCGGTGTGGATCCGATCCCTGTGGGCGATTGTGTGGTGTCCAAGCATGTGGCCAATAATATCACGCCACGTGACGGTGGTTTCAGAAAAACCAGGGGAGGCGCCGATGGTTTGGGACTGGGGGCGGGCCCAGCGCTGCCACTTGCGCTGCAATTCTTTCCAATCGGTCACACCTGATTTATGGAGACGGTTGTTTTGGAGCGACCGTCTCGGTTAATACATTAACCGATGCGGTTATGTTAGGGCAACCGTCTCGGTTAATAAGCATTATTCGAGGCAGGGCAGCCGGTTGCTGGGCCGCCTCGGAGCCCCATTTGAAAATGTCTCGCAAAAGTTTTTGTGTAGTAGTGTATCTACCATTTGTGTAATATCAAAGTTTGAATTTGTATGAGATGATGGCCTAGCCCTCGTCTATATTCTATAGACCTCCTAAGGCGCTCACCAGAAGCGCGTTGTTTGTACGCTAAAACTATTATACTTTAATTACAATGATGCGCAAATCTTTCGCATATTCGAGAAAAAAACTATTTTCTATGTTTCGTGACATCATGTATTTATAATATTGTGTCTTGTTCTATGACATATTAAGTTATTTGCATTTTAAGAAATCTATAAATATTTTTAATGTACCTTGAGTGCTTCAAAGAATTATAGTATCATCGTACCGGCATCCGTATCAGCAGTGGCGGAGGACGGAAAAAACTTTAGGTACGGCGAAATTGATAACATAGATAATAAAAGTATAAAATTTAAAATTAAAATGGTTTATACACATATGAAATACCGTCATAATCAAGTATAAAATGACGAAGGACGGAAAAAACATTTAAGATACTGTTTGCTGTACTGTATTTGCATGAACTCGCAGAGTGCAGACAATCGCCAAAACTCGCCTATTGCCACATCGGAACTCGCCTGCTCGCTGGAGCTCGTTTAGCGGCCTAGGGCACAATTTCGCAGAGGGCTGGAACTGGAACTCACAGACGGTGACGGCCGGACGCCCGGACGAGATCACGATTCAATTGTTCATGAGAAGTTGCAAAGTCGGGAATACACATAGGCTTAAGGCCCAAAATACAGGTTGAGTCGCAGAGCATAAGAGCAGATGATTTCTTCTTCCTCTAGACAACATTAAGAGGTTAGGAGCTCTTGTCATGGCAGATTAGCGCAAGGGGCAGTGATTCAAGAGAGCAACTGCGACATGTGGCCATGTTCGCTTGTCTTATGAGCCGTACTATTTCAGCGAACAAACAGTGTTTTTCTCGCACAAAAAATCAGTGAACGGTACTTTCAGTCATGGCTTTTCAGCAAAGCGAACATGGCCTAATAATCAGCTGCCATACCTTGCCATAATGGTCCTCCGCCCCTGCGTATCAGAATATCGTGTATCCACACATATAGCTATTCAATAACAAAAATAGTAGCTGGGTAGCATCTATCAATACCACAAAAGGGAATAGCCTCGAGGGCCAAAAACTCGCAAGAAACCCATAAATACCACCAAGAAAATTATTCGTGGTGGCTGACCCTCAAGGAAGGACAGTAAAGAGTATAGAACAGTGGAAATTTTGTTACCTTGGAGGCAAGCTGCCACGAATGATTTCCTAGCAGAGTTGAGAACAATGGAAATTTAGTTAAGGGCTTCTTTAAAGAATCTACTGACAACTTATGCAAGCTTAAAATGATGCAAGATGCCTGGACTTTATTGAAAAACGGTATATAACATTACACCAGGCAAAAAAAATAGGAAGACTTTGCAGATATTTACAAAGGGGAGAGGAGAAATAAAAAGGAAAGAGGAGAAGTACATTCCAAAAGAATGGACCACTCAAAAAGATTATCTTTTCTACAGAAGAATGGTATCGACAAACCCAGGTTGGAAGATCATCGAAACATCTTCTGGAAATTTGAGAGTTTACTTCATCCTTGCGAGAAAAAACTTAGAATGACGACACAAATTAGAATGTGCTTCTAATTCTTCTGTCCTTGTTAATGCATCTTAGGGAGAGGTGCAGAGTTGTTTAATCCCATCTTCTTGCTAATAGTTGGAAGGATCGACACCAACTGAATTCCAAAAGTTGATGCTTTTGTGACGATCCAAGAACAAGTGAAAATAATCTTCATGCTCAGCCAAAAGGGGCACTGGATAGAGCTGCTCATAATAACTTCCACATTTATAAAATCATGTTGTTTGAGCAAGTGGAGGGAAACATCTCTGGCTACCTTGGGATCCAGCTGGTGCCAATTTTGGTTCATCGGCTTGGGGCAAACCAAATTTCAAGCGGATGGAAATGTCTCATCCATGCACTGGGAAGCTAATGGGCCAGATGGGCCGTGCAATGGGTGGGTTAGCACGGGATCCACGAAGATGCAGGTCACGGTGAAAAGCAGTACAAGAGAAGACAGCAGAAATAAACAAAGCATCTACCACAACAAAATGTGTTTGTCTACCTTCCATTAAAAAAACCTTTCCTGATGTTTTTGCCATGTTTCCCTACCTTGGAACCCTTAAGTTCACTAGAAATAGTTAATCTGTTAGAATCTGCCTACTTATATGATGCAGTAGCCCTCAAATCTTTGAAAGAAATTGCGAGTATGACACAAGCTCGCAATGTTGAAGCAACCACGACAAAGATATTAGAATTTCCGCGAAGCCAACTGCAAAAATTCTATAAGCACAACTTCTTAAGAGTACACGTGATTGTTGCTTTCTCAGAACCCTGCTTGACCCCTCTATGACCCTTTAATTCTTGGCCTATACAAGAATCTAGTGCAATAGAGTCGTTGTCTAGCCTTATCCTCTTGAGCGCTCTCAATTGCTCCTTACCAATCTTGGGACCGTTGTGTTGGCTTGGTTGATGCCTATGACCTCTACCCCTTGTTTATATAGTCTCCTCCAAAGGCCCTTATACATGCAAGGAAAAAGTCCTACTCCTGGGAATTCTGCGCTGAAATGAGTCCTACTCCTAGGAATTCTGCGCTGAAATCCTAACAGAACTAGAAGTCCTAATAGCACACATATCTCTTGAGTGCTATTACAAGTAGAATTTGAGTCACTGTACAACATAATCGTCACATACATTGTGAATATCATCCTTGTGATGGAGAGGGTGGAGAAAAGTACACACGCGATGTGGGCATGCCGACCGAGCTAGTCGTCAGTCAGCTACTGTTGCCAATTAGCTTATCTCCTCAGTGAGAAAAATAGTAGTGGCACATTTGGTCAAGCCTCACCTTGCCTTGCCCACACAGGAACCGAAAAATGAAACAACTTTGGTTCCCTTACCTTGCTACCCCTATTTCTGTGCAAATCAGTTTTGGATGAAGGCTATGTTTTTTCCCCCTTATAATTGGATTATTGGTAAAAAAACGAGAACCCCCCCCCCCCCAAACATTCCAATCATTTCGGATTCTTTTAACCGTCGTTTCATAACTTTGAACTAACAGAATCGATAATCGAAAAAAAATCCATGAGGTACAGTGATTATAAGTGATTGGATTATAACCGGAAACTGAAATGAAGTGAGCTAGCCAAATCGGCTCTCCTTAACAAGCAAGGTCACAAATCGGCTCTCCTTAACAAGCAAGGTTAAGCTTGGCTAGCAGAACATCTAAGTAAGGCTATAGCTCGGCATCCAAACATGCCCTAGCTATAAATGTCCATTCGAGCCGCCTGGCCCGGCACGGCACGGGCCCACGCCAGGCACGGCCCGGTAGGGCACGGCACGGTAGAGCACAACGGGCCGCCGGGCCGTGCCACCCCAGTCCACCGTGCCTGGCCGACGGCCCAGGCACGGCCCGTCGGGCCACTTTCCATGCCGGGCCGGCCCAGAAAGCACGGCCTTTTTAGCAGGCCAGGCTGGCCCGAGGCCCGCATCAGCAGGGGAAAGGAGAGAGGATGGAGGATGAGGTCGAGGCGCTGTCCTGCGGCCGTGGTGGCACACGAGGCGACGACGTGGATGAGGATGCGGAGGCGGTGATGGCATCGAGGCACGTGACCGCGTGGAGCCGTGGAGGAGGCCGGGGAGGCGATGCAGAGGCGCGATGATGAGGCGATGCAGAGGCACTGGGCACGGTCAGTGGCGGCCTCAGATCGGCCACGTGCTCCAACGGCGGCAGCGGCCTCAGATCAGCCGCTTGAGGCTACCGCACTCGAGGCCGGTGCCTGCGGTGCGGCCACGCGGGACTGCGGTCTGCGGGAGGCTTTGACCATGGAGGAGAAGCATGCGTCCATTGGTACGGGGGGCGAGGAGGTGGCGTCGGCCGCCGGAGCGCTCTCCCTCAAGGCCCTCGATGCCAGATCTAGCGAATAGAGCAGGCAGGCGTAGGGGATTCGACGGGCCGAGCTCGAGACAGTGGTGGGACGGAAGTCACGGAACTCGGGCATGCTGCGCTCGCTCTCGAGGCGCGTCCTCGCGGAGGAGAGGAGCCCGTGGCGGCGCATCCCGCCGGCAAGTCGTGGAGAGGGGGCGAGGGAGAGAGGTGATGCGGCACGGCCGTGTGGAAGAGAGGGAGCGAGGCGCGGCCGTCTGTCGGTGTCGGGAGGGGGAGTTGGGGTTAGGGGCGATGGGCCTTTAGCAGGCTATGGGGGACTGGGCCACACTGGGCCGCGGGGAGGGGAGGAGGAGTGAGGAGGGGGAGGGCCGGCCTACGCAGGCTGGGCTGTGCTGTGCCAACCCACGGGCCTGGGCAGCAGCCTAGGCACGGCCTGCTCCCTTAGGCCAGGCCAGCCCGGGCCTGCACGTCACCGGGCCAGGCCAGGCTCGTGTCGTGCTAAAAAAGCGGGCTTCGTGCCGTGCCGTCGTGTCTCGGGCTGCATGGACATTTATAGCCCCAGCTAGCCTGCTGCTGCCTGCGTAACGATCTCTGGATCAGCTAGTGTGGCGCAGCAGTGCAGCACGCAGTGGCTTACTGCTTGGCTAACAGCGAGCCCTGATATAGATAGACTAATCTTCCATCCTTTTCCAGCAGGGATGAGGTTTGCATGGTTTCCCACTCTCGCTTCCGGGCACCTCCCCTCCAACCGTAACTCCTCCTTCAACACATCACGCTCGCGGGCAGTCGACGCAGACAGGAAGAGCCAGCGGACGGTAGCCGAGTTCAAACCGTCGGCAAGGACGACAGCTCTGTCCGAACCTGCCGTAATCCGACGAGAAACCATGTGCTGTTCCATTCCGTTCCTGGAAATTACTAACGGGCACCGCTGCAACCGAACCATTGCCCGGACCCCACTACTACAGATATCATTTGTAAGGGCGGCTCAAGATTATTTGTAGGGGTAGTTTGACCAGCCGCCCCTACCAAACCGTCTCTACAAATCATGTATTTATATGAGTGGTTCCCAGATCGTCTCTACAAATCGATTTATAGAGGCGGCTAGTATTACTAGCCGTCCCTACAAATCGATTTATAGGACCTATTTGTAGGGGCGGTTCAGTTTAGAACCGCCCCTACAGTATATTTTCTCCAAAAAAAATTTAAATTTACAATTCAATTTCGACCAGAACACTGTTTGTTTCCGCGTATTCCATCCAGTGTTCGCGTTGCCGAACGCCCCGCGACCAACGTTCCACCGAACGCCCCGCGACCAACATGAGCGAGGAAAGCGAGATAATCCCGCCAAACGCCCCGCGACCAACGTTCCGAACCGCGTTCGCTCAAGAGTATTATATAAAATACAAGCACAAGAGTATTATATAAACTACAATTACAAGTCCAATTCACAAGAATATATATAATCCATCATTAAATAGACATAATTCACAAGGTAAAACCAATGTTAAATTCCATACACATTGTTATCAACGTCCTAGAGCTAGCCTTTCAGTCTCATGAAGGTGTTAGTACTGAGGATTTCTACCTAAGTCAGACTCTCGGTCATGGTAGGTGTCTTTGACGTGTACAATCTGGTCCAATATGAAGTTGCAAAGGTCCTCGACGAGCTCTAAGAGTTGGTCATCCTTGTATGGGTCTCTTTTCATTTTTTTCTCTTCTTTCCACTATAAGAGAACAAGTTTCGGTTTAGTATTTCATATCATGTACGAAGTTTTATACTATGGTTGAAGAGGTTCAAACTTACCCTTAAGGGGTGTCTCCTGTATGCACCGGTGTTACTCATCATAGAACATACATAGTATCCACAATGTACACTCCCAGGCTTCTGCTTGGGGCACTGTGTATTTTGCATATGGAAATGTTAAGTAATGCTTTTGACAGCCATCTAATGGGGTACTGAAGAAGTAAGTTACACTTACCGCACATAGTCACCATGTTCGCTTGTTAGTTTCAGCCAGCCCAAACCAGCCAGCCAACAATGTTTTTCTCTCACAACAAAGCAGCACCAGCCAGCCCAAACCAGCCCAGAAACCAACCAACGAACAGGCCGAGTGTTTTTATAGCTAGCTTTCCTTCCTTACTAGATCATGCCTTCTGTGATGTTTAGTGACATAGAACCTTAATGCCCTATTCGAATTATTTTAGCAAATACAACTCACTACTACAGGAATCAATTTGCGCAGCGTGGCCAAAATGGGCTTCGTGGCGGGCACCTCTTTTGCCAGCCACGGTTAACCGGTGGCCGGCCAACGAGGCCGGCCACCGAGGCGCCCGCTGCGGGAAAAGGGTTTACCACGGCGGGCAACCTTACTTGCCCGCCGCAGGAAATCGTTATTTACCGCGGCGGGCGGTATGAATCGCCCGCCGCGGTTAATACGATTTACCGTGGCGGGCTCTTTAAACTGTCCGCCACGGTAAAGAGTTGATTTACCGAGGCGGGCGCTTTATCTTGCCCGCCACGGTAAAGCCTGTACAAATACACAGCACCACCCATTCATCTTCTCCACGGGTCTTCATCTCTTAAACTCATGGGGGGAGGCTTTGCCCTAAAATTTGAGGAAACTTTTGATTTGAGTTGAAGGACTTGGATTTGAGGGAGGAGGACATCATAAGAGGTTCATAAAGGCTCTCCCTCTCTCCTTCCATCCTCTCTCTCTATTTCCATCACCTAGAGTTTCTCTCTAGATCTAGATCTAGATCTAGATCAATTTTAATGGAAAAAATGATGTTATGTATTTCTTTAACTTTAGATTCATCATAGATGCATGCTTCATCTTTCACATCGTCATTTCCTCTCTTTTTCATGATTTTGGACGTAAAAGTCATCAATTTCTCCTAATTCTTCTTTATTTAATGTTGATTGTGATGGATAATGTTCGCAGGTATGATGGATAGGTCGGAATGGATGTATCGGTTCGATAGAGTGAATGATCCGCGGTACCTCTTTGAATTAAGGAAGTTTATTGCTGCTGGTAAAGCTCACCATGAGAGACTGAAGCGGATGACAACCATATGTCCATGTTCTCGTTGCAAGAACCTGAAAGCCCACCGAGACAGCGAGGTGCAAACTCATTTGATCATGTATAGTTTCGTCGAGGGCTACACAGTCTGGACATTTCACAGCGAAAGAGTTGGTGCGAGTGGCGGTGCATCTGGAGTGAGCTCTTCGACGCCGCCGACGACAGCACCACCGGTGAATAAAGATCCTTTAGGAGCACCCGGCTCCTCATCATCTTCAGCAGCAGCTGCGCCAGCCGATAGTGACAACAGTTGTCGTGATTACATCACGGTGGATGATCTAATGCAAGACATGGCCGACAAAGCCGGCGACGGTGGGGATGGTCAGGATACTGTGAGCCAACCCGAGGATGTACAGCTTGTTGAAGATCTAGTCAAACACTTCGATGAAGACGACGTTGTGTTGGGTTGCCCAAAGTGGTTGGAGAATTTCAGAGAGTTGAAGCAGGCGGCAGTTGATCCTCTCTATAAGGACGGCGGCGATTGTCCAAAGGAGTGCACGACGCTCCGTTTTAACCTCCATATGTTGATGTTGAAGGCTCGTCATGGTTGGTCTGACACTAGCTTCAATGAGTTGTTAAGCTACCTTGCCACCACGTACCCAATGGCTAACAAGGTGCCTGCCAATACTTATCGGGCCAAGAAGCTGATCCGGCCAGTGGCGATGAAGCTTAGAAAGTTTGATGCATGCCCTAACCACTGCATCCTGTATCGAGGCACTGAGTATGAGAATTTGACGAGTTGTCCGCACTGCGGCTTTAGTCGGTACAAGAAAAATGCTGGTTGTCGCGTGGATGTAGAAGACGAGGGAGGCTTGCGGGGTGGTCGGAAGAAGAACAAGAAGGGGGCAAAGAAAGTAGTGCGGCCAAATAGATCTCGGCTCAGCAGGACGATGAAGAGGGTTACACACACAGGAAAAGTCCAGCACTATCGGTGTGGTACCTGCCCGTGACCGATCGCCTACGTGCAATATTCGGGAACCCGAACGATGCCAAGCTCATGTCCTAGCATGCATCAGCTGACCGCCTGAAAGACGATGGCAAGCTACGGCACCCATCCGATGGCAAGCAGTGGAAGGATTTTGATGAGGCCTACCTGGAGTTTGGCAAGGAGCCCAGGCATGTTAGGTTCGCGCTGAGTACCGATGGGATGAACCCGTTCAGTGAGCTTAGCAGCTCGCACAGCACTTGGCCCGTCGTGCTCACCATGTACAACCTACCTCCCCATCTATGTCAGAAGCGTAGGTACCTTATGCTGACCATGCTTATCTCCAGACCAAAGCAGCCCGGCAACGATATAGATGTGTTCCTGGAGCCGTTCATGGAGGAAATGAAGATACTATTTGATGTTGGGGTCCAGATGGTGGATGCATCCCACAAGGAGAAGTTCACACTAAAAGCAATCATCTTTGTCACCATCACCGATTACCCCAGTCTCTTATCACTGTCGGGGCAGATCAAAGGGAAGATCGGCTACGTAATTTGCATCGACGGGACCTGCTACACTTACCTTAAGGGATCCAATAAGACGGTGTACATGAGGCACAGACAGTTCCTCACCAAAAATCATAGGTATAGAAGAAGTATTATGAACAAATACTTTGACAATCAGGACGAGCCGCAGCGTGATCAACTGACGCAGACTAGTTGGGGGACAAAGGTGTATGAGATGGTCAAGGACATGGATCAGGTGGAGTTTGGAAAGAAGAAGAAGCCACCTGAAGAGGGGACCAAGCAGACAAGGAAGCGAAAGCGGGACCAGACGGAGGAAGTCCCTACCGCCATTTCTTTCAAGAAGAAGTCAATTTTTTTCAAGTACCTGTCATATTGGAAAACACTGAATACACCCCATGCCATCGACTGCATGCACCTGGAGAAAAATGTCTTCGAAAGCACGATCGGTGTCCTGCTGGACATCAAGGGCAAGACAAAGGATGGTATCAAGTCATGGATGGATCTTGTCAATCTGGGCATCAGGCCGGACCTTCACCCGGGACCGCCTCAGAACGGTAAAGTCGATATCTCGGATGCGGCCTGCAACCTAACGCAAGACGAGAGGACGGCTTTTCTTAAGTTGCTTAGGGGTATCAAGGTGCCGACTGGTTTCTCTTCCAACATCAAGAGCCTGGTCTCCATGAAAGACCTCATAATGACCGGCTACAACTCACACGACTGCCACGTCATGCTGACGGTGTTCCTACCAATTGCGATTAGGGCTATCCATCCAGAGTATGTGAAGATGGTCATCACACGGATGTCATACTTCTTTAACTACATCACCCAGAAGGTCATTGATAAGGCTGAGCTGCCTGCCCTGAAGGAGTTCATCGCGGAGACCCTTTGCCAGCTCGAGATGTGCTTTCCACCATCTTACTTTGATATTATGCCACACCTAATGATGCATATGGTCGATCAGATCCATCAACTGGGCCCCGTGTACCTACACCAGATGTGGACGTACGAGCGGTTCATGTCCACCCTCAACAGATACGTCCATAACTACGCTTACCCGGAGGGCTCTATGATCGAGGCATACACAACGGAGGAGGCCATGAACTGGTGTATGAGGTACATAAGAGATGGGAGGGTGATTGGGCTGCCTGTCCATCACCACGAAGGCAAAACCTCAGGGATGGGGTGCACAGGCCGAAAAGTACGCACCGATGTGGCAAACCGAACGGTGCAAGAAGCTCATTACAGCATCCTTCATCAGTTAGTGAGCATGGAGAAATACATTGAAAAGCACCTAGAAGAGATCCGTGCCGCTAATGACGGGCAGCGCACGGAGGCATGGGTCCAGAACCATCACAAGAGCAATTTCATAGAGTGGCTCAAAGAGCAACACATACCCCTTGAAGGATGCCCTGATGAAGATACAGAGACCGTTAAGAGGCTTGTGTTAGGCCCATCCAGCCAAATCACCACGTGGCAAGGGTATGACGTCCAGGGCTACAGGTTCCACACGAAAGACAAGGACAAGAAGAGCTCAGCACAGAACTGCGGTGTTCGATACGAGGGCGAAGAAGAGTCCACGGGCTAGAGGAGGCAATACTATGGGCAAGTCGAAGAAATATGGGAACTTGACTTTGGCCAAAACCTACGCATAACCGTCTTCCGTTGCCAGTGGGTCAAACCGAATGCGGTTGCAGTGGACAGTTATGGGCTAACCACCGTGGACCTCAAAAGCATCGGCTACAAAGATGACTCGTGGGTACTAGCAACCAATGTTGTGCAAGTGGCCTACTATATATATGCAGAGGACCCAAAAAGGCATGTGGTTGTGTCTGGAAAGCAGCGGATTGTGGGAGCTGATGGGGTGCAGAGTCCCGAACAATACAACAACTACGCAGAGCTCGAGCTTTTTACCGATCATCCAAAGAAGATCAAGGCCGTCGAGGACCGATTCAACAAGTCCAGGATGATGCCGTGGGCCCGCCCCGATGGTGAGAAGAGGACAATGAGAGCACCTGCACCAAAATGATATATGTATCCCAGAGACATATATGTAATAATATAGAGCTCAATCTATTGAAGACAAGTTTTGTAACTTATTATTAATATCATGGAACCATACTACTCTACTAGTACTACTGAATCTACTACTACTACTATACAATACTACTCTACTAGTACTACTCAACCTACTACTACTATAGAATACTACTACTATCTATTGTACTAATACTACTCTCTACTACTCACATGTACTCTACTACTACACAGCACTACTCTACTACTACTACTACACAACACTACTCTACTACTACACAACACTACTCTCTACTTACACACTACTACTCTCTACTAATAATAAATATCAGTGGCCGCTGCAGTATAAAAGTTTTAGATTAACAATAAATTTTAGATTAATAAGTTTTAGATTGATAATATTAGTTTTAGATTAATAACAAATAAGATTAGAAATATTAACCGTGGTAGGCACGTAATAGCGCCCGCCGCGGTTAATCGATTAATCGCGGCGGGCAGTCTAAGGTGCCCGCTGCAGTAAACATTTACCGCGGCGGGCGGCTTATATTGCCCGCCGCGGTTAATCCGTGGCTATATATGTGCTGCTGCTCGCCTAAATTTTCTAAGTCTTTCGTGCCTCATTTTCGACCCCGAAGGGCTGCCGAAACTTAGCGCCGTCGCCGCCATCCTCGCCGCCGAGCTCCTTCGCGGTGACCCCCGCCCCCATCCTCCTCCCCCGTGCCCGTACCCGCCCCCGTCCTCCCCTCCCTTGCCCGCGCCCCACCCCCATGCTCCTCCGGCGCCCCGTCCCCAGAACCCTAGCGCCGGCCACTGAGAAGACTCACGCCGCCGCTGAGCTCCTCCACGCTGGGCCCCATCCCCGGAACCCTTGCTCCGGCCGCCAAGCTCCTCCGCGCTGGGCCCTGTCCCCGAAACCCTAGCGCCAACCGCCGACACCGAGGGCCGCCGTCACCCCGCTATTATTATCAGGCATACTTGTATTACCTACTACCTATTTCTCTCTACCACTGTTGTCTTACTACTGCTGCTGCTACTCTAAATTCAACTGAACTGCTATACTACACTTGGTGAATTTTGAACTGTTATACTACTGATCTATGATGCTTTTGGTGAACCGTAGCATTTGAATTCAATTCTTTTTGCTGCCTATGATGCCAAAGAAATTTGTGACAAAATTCTAAGCATATGCCATTGCCTATGATGCACCTTGCTTTAAACTGATCACATGATAAATTTGTGAGAATTTTGAGATGAATTGGTCACTCTGCTGCAATTTTGCCAAATTTGATATAATTTTGGTGGTGGTGCTACCTATTTCTCTACTTAATCTATTCCTATATTGTCTGCTACTACTGTCCTCCTATACTACTCCTATACTACTACTATACTACTGTTGTATACTACTACTAGTATACTACTACTAGTATACTACTTTCTAGTAGTATACTACTACTATTGCCTACTACTTTCTAGTAGTATACTACTACTAGTATACTACTACTACTGCCTACTACTACTCCCTCCTCCTCTACTGCCTACTCCTCTACTCTCTCCTCCTCTATTGCCTACTCCTCTACTATGCTCTTGCTGACTAAATTGAGTAGTTCCTCTACTACTCTTACTCTTACTGACTAAATTTGATTGAGCTGTGATGGGGGTTTATTGCTGCCTATGTTGCCAAACAAACTTTTGAGCTGTACAGCTCTTACTCTACTCCTCTTACTCTACTCTACTCTACTCTCACCTCCTCTAGTCTTCTACTCTATCTTGATGGCCGAAGGACTTAGCCCTTTGGGGCCGAATTTTGAAACTATCTTGATGGCTTTTGTTTGGTATTTGCAATGATGATTCTTTTCACACTTCTAAGCTAAGGCAGTGGCATATGCAATGATGTGAACCCTTTTATGCTGAGGCAGCGGCGATGATGATCGAGTGCCCCCGCTAAACTAGGATGGCTTGTATACCATATACAAGCAACTAGTTTAAAAGCGATGTGATGACAATGGGGCAAATCTGAGCCAACTACTACTACTTTACTACTCTAGTACTACTCTACTTTACTACTCTAGTACTACTCTACTTTACTACTCTATAACTGTGTCTATACAACTGAAATATGTATTCATTGTAGCTTTCCAATGGCGGAGGAACCAATAAGCGAATGGCGTGACCCTACCCCTAGTGCATCATCATCAACTAGCCTCGAGAGCCAAGTGTCCATGACCCCGAGGCCAACAAAGAAACGTCGTACAGGGGACGAAGATGATCCAACCTACCAACCGAGGGACGATGAAGTTGAAAGTGCGCGGTCTCCAAACCCTGAATAGATGCCGGTGGTGCCTCGAGAATTGAATTTCGAGGAGGAACAAGTCAGGGACAAAGAACCCCCCACTCCATCTCCAACCACTTCAGGCAAGTCTAGGGGTCAGAGGACAAAGCTGAGAAGGGGGGAACATGGGAGGCACCAGAGGGAAACCCACGACGAAGTCCATGTGATCCATGAGGTGGGACCAGAGGGAAACCCATTGTCGCCTCCCACGGTCCTTGCCAAGTTCAGCAACCAGGTGGCATGTATAGTCAAGGACAAGGTGGAGATCACTTGGGAGGAGTGGAACAATGTCCCAGTCGACTACAAGACACATATCTGGGGTGAGGTGATGAGGAGCTTCCATTATCCCGAGGACACCGATCTGAACAAATGCAGGGAGTGGGTCATGCACGTGGCAGGAAGAGCCTTTGGAAACTTCAAGTCCATGCTGACCAGGTACTACCTGAAGCTAGGCAAGTCACCCTGTGTCAAATACACTATGGTGAAGGAACATCACTGGGAAGATTTCTACAAACAAAGAACAACAGAAGAAGCAAAGGCAAAGAGCACCAAGTTCAGCGCACTCACGAAGAAGAACCTACACCCCCACCACTTGGGCATGACTAGGTTTGCTGGTAAGAAGCCCCAGTGGCAGGAGGAAGAAAGGGCTAGAGCTGCCACCAGGCTTCCCGATCCGTACGATGGTGTAGACTTGAGGGCTAAGGACTTCATCTATGCCCGCAAGCCGAAGAAGCTCAAGGAGGGCGCGAGCAAGTTCAATGAGCCCAAGTTTGAGGAGGTGGAGAGGGCTCTCATCGAGGACGCTAAATCCAAGGATAGCTTCGAGGTTCGCAGGGGCCAGGACTTGCTGACCCTGGCGCTGGGAACCCCCGAGCACCGTGGCCGTGTCCGTGGCATGTCATCGAAGATGAGCTAGAACTCAGTGGAGTCATGGCAATCCGACGCTGCCACATACCGATCAAGGTAGATGTACAAGGAGGGCATCTTTCAGAAGGGCTATGATCAAGGCATGGCCAAAATGATTAGCCAGTCCATAAGAGAAGCCTTCATGAGCAATGACCCAGATATGGTGTCGATGAGGTCACAAATGCTTCGCCAGGCTGGCGTGGCTGTGCCTCAAGTTCCACAAGGGCAGACACAAGGGCAGCCACTGTCGATGATAGAGGATCGCCCAAGGCACCCCATCGACGACATCCGGGAACCCATGCGCGTCCACCTCACGATCCCATTCGGCAGGGCGAAAAAGTTGACCGTGGGTGAGGGTTACATGCACCCCAAAGAAGATATCCAAGATTTTAACCAAGACCAGATCCCTGCCAACTATGCTGCCGTGATACTTACATGGTATGTGACCGAATACGAAGAATTTGAAATGGAATATCCAACTACAGAAGGGTAACGATCCTTGGAGCTGTCATGGGTTCCGAAGTCCTGTGGAACAAGGATGACATAGAGATCATTCTCTCAATGCCGACTTCTACGCTGACGGCAACACCAGCATCACAACCATCCGTTGCTGGATCTTGTCCCCCCAATGATCTGGATCATGGCGACGGTGATGACGAAGGCAATGGCAGGGATGACAAGGGAAGGAACTCACCCCGAGGCACAAGCCCTCACCCTCGTTCTCCTCCTCCAACAACAAGTCCACCTCCACCTCCCGACAGTCTATCTAAGGGCATGAGCAAAGGACCAGGAGGCACAAGCCCTCACCCTCGTTCTCCTCCTCCAACAACAAGTCCACCTCCACCTCCCGGCAGTCCGTCTAAGGGCATGAGCAAAGGACTGGGAGGCACAAGCCCTCACCCTCGTTCTCCTCCTCCAACAACAAGTCCACCTCCACCTCCCGGCAGTCCGTCTAAGGGCACGAGCAAAGGACCGGGAGGCACAGAGGAACCGGGGGCAAAGACACCGCCTGCTGCCATTGCGAGCACAAGCCACTGTTTCCTCTTAGGCTCGGTAGTCATAGTTGTGTCTTGAGGTTGTGGAGCAGAGGCCTCAATGTCCATCTCTATGGTTGTTGCCTCTACTCTCCTTTCCTCTACTCCATCGTGTCCAGTGAGATGTCATGGACGTCGATGTCATCTTTTCCGAGTTTTAGGAGGGACCTGTATATACGATAGGTCAAAGTGTTAGCAGAGGTAACACAGCCAAAGCTTTAGCAAAATTTACAAGCTAAGGCTTTATCCCTACCTCCTCGTTCGGGTCAAAATCCTTGTCCAAATCTTCCTCCATTGGTCTCCTTCTGGCTTCACATGGGAAAAGATCCTTGGGACTTACATATTCCTCTTCTGAATCATCATCATCATCCTCTTCTTCTTCGCCTTCAGCAGCCTCTCCTGCTCTTCCTTCTGCGCCCCCTTCCTCCTCGTCACACTAGTCCTGAGTAAGCATCACTTCTAGATCCTTTTCTAACTCGTTATTGAACTGCTCCTGAGTAAGCTGGTCCTCTAGTGCTTGCTCCTCATAGGTTGGCTGCTCATCATGCTCGGGGCATCAGGCTGCACTGTCTGGTGTCCACGACATTATTTCGCGCTTTGTTCTAATAGATGCAAGAAAGTGTGCTTTAGGTACGCGAGAAGGTATAAGAAATCAAAAATATCTATAAACCAAAGTAGTCCTATAAAACAATAATATATCAAAAAAATGAGTAGTAGCAGTAGTAGAGGCCTCAAAAATATGTTAATCATCATTTGATCATGAACTTAGAGCATCAAGGCATCATAACAAAGAAGAGAGGAGAAGGTAATGTAGGGGTGGCTGCTAATGATGCCAAGTTCCTCACAAGTTCTTGATCATCAGCTCATATTCCATATAATGTATGGACTTAGATAATTTCATCATCGGCAAAATAAAGGAGAGGAGAGGAGAGGAGAGGGGAGATTTGGCAAAAAAAAAGCAACAGCTGCTTAACAAACATAGAGAGGAAAAGGTATAAAAAAGCAGTTGCTGCTTCCCAAACATAGAGGATAGGAAAAATAGCCAAAAAACAGTTGACTGCTGCCACATGGTTGGAAGACCCCTGCAAATCAAAATCTGGTAACTTAGATGTGGTAAATAATGGATTAGAGTAGAGGAGGAGTAATAGTAGATACAATAATAGTAGAGGAGTAGAGTAGTGGAGGAGTAGAGAAGTGTAGCAGCCAGTAGTTAAGAGCAGCAGCCACTTAGATACAGTAGTAGTCGTAGATAGAGTAGTAGAAGTGAGCCACTTAGTAGCAGCCACTTAGTAGTATAGGGAAGTGAGTAGAGTAGTAGCCAGCTAGTAGTAGTAGGAGTAGCTAGCAGTAGCAAGTAGAGTAGTAGTAGTTCAGTAGAGTAGTCTAAGACAGTAGTAGGACAATAGTATAGCAGTAGAGTAGTAGTAGAGTAGAGAGTAGTTCAGTAGTAGTAGAGTAGAGAGTAGTTCAGTAGTAGTAGAACAGTAGTATAGCAGGAGTAGTACATGAGTAGAGCCACTTAGTAGTGTAGTTGAGAGTAGTAGAGGAGTAGTATGATAGTAGTATAGCAGGAGCCACTTAGTAAGTCAAACTGGAAGGAGATTCCAAGAGCTCAAACGCGGAAGATACGAACAAAACAGCTTGCTGGACTGGAAATTCCAAGAGCTGCAATCAGAAAATCAGTCTTCACAAGGCAACGCACAGCACAGGAAGGAGATGTTGCTGCTGCACAAAAAACTTGGCTGATTTGTCTGGATGGCCTGGCGGATCAGCAGGCTTGGCTGAGCAGCCTTGCTGCTGCTATGCACACACCAGAGAGAGAGAAAGAGGTACAGATAGAGATAAGCTCTCAACCATGCATACTACTCTAATCAAAATGAAGTAATATAACACTTCTAGTAAATATATAGCCAATGATTGATTTGGTATTTCATGGATGCATCAAGCAAGCTTTTGACAAAGCAAAATCAAGCAAGGACAGTACATGCACAGCGACGAGGGGCTACTCTCCGACCTACTCCAGAAAGGACGCACGCACAGGAACGTGCAAAGCTACCTCTAAAAAAAGATCGCATGAACTATCCGACCTCTGATCGATGAATTGTGGCACTGGACTAGAAAAATTGTTATGGGATAGATTAAGGTCTAGCAGTGCTTTCATGCTGCTGAAGGATGAAGGGAAAGGACCCTGAAACATGTTTCTGTCAAGATAGAGTGTCTGTAATATCTGGCACCCATCAATGGTGCTTGGAATGTCACCAAATAATTTGTTATTTGATAAGATAATCTTTTGTACATTGTTCATCTTGCCTATTTCTAGTGGCAGTGGACCACTAAGATGGTTGTGTGACAAGTCCATGGCTATAGAAAGGGAGGGAAGCATAATTTCCTTTGGAATATTTCCTAAAAAATTGTTAGTTGATAGGTTGATTGATTCTAAGGCTTGCATCGAACTTAGCTCCTGTTGTATACTCCCTACAAGTTCATTGTTTTGGAGGAAGAGACGGGTCATCTTGGTAAGTTTGCCAAAAGTTGGTGGAATTTCTCCTGAAATGGTGTTATTTACTAGATCTATTATTTCAAGTCTCCATAGTCTGCCAGTTTCTTGTGGGATAGTGTCTCTAAGTAGCATGTTGGACAGCTAAATTCTTGTCAGGCCAGTTAGTTTCCCAATATCAGCAGGGATGTTACCAGAGATAGGATTATTTTGCAAACTGAAAAAGAAAAGATCGCTTGAAAGATTGCCTATGGAACTGGGTATAAATCCTTGGAGTTGATTATCTCCAAGGTCCAATACTTGTGAACCAGTACAATTTGTTAGTGCATCCATAAAATTATTCCATTGCCTAGGTGTAGTGGCCTCTAGTAAATTTGCTGCAGCCGCAAAGATCTCAAGGTATTGCAAATTTCCTATGCCGGAAGGTATTGCAAATAGATATAATGCATTATTGGGGTATCGAATTCTGCCAAGGCTTCACTACCTTGAAGTCAGCAGCTCCATTATTTAAAAAAAAGATAGTGAAGAGAGTTCTATTAAAGATGGATCAGGGTAATATTTTTTTATAAACATTTAATTTGGAAAAAATTTTAAGGTGAATGGTTTATAAGAAAATTAGTGGACATGGTCAGATGTTCTAGGAAGTGTTTCTATGCCCATATGGCCAAACCTAGACTCTGATTTAAAATAAATGTCACATCAAATAGAATAGTTGTTGCACCATTCTAACTTGCCTTGAGCCAACCGAAATTGGCCATTTAAACAAAGCAATAAAATATAAGTCATTTCACACATCATGCCTAAAAGAAATCCTTCCCATATATAGTTGTTATGAGATAAGCTAACACAGCAGCATTGTTGGCAGTATCAAAATTCTTGTGTGTTGAAACATTTGCGCTAACCGCTCATATCAGCATCTTTGACTCAGTCAAGACTCAAGATCACAAGTCCCAATTAGTAGCTAGAGTATTAGTGTATGAGCATACTATGTAGCTAGGCATACAGTTAGATAACTCTTAACACCCAACATCCGACAAGTGGATTAAGAACCAAAGTGGTGATTAAGTAAGCAAAAAGCAGTACGGGCCAAGAGAGAGTATCCAACCGCACTATCGATCGCTTAATTCATGGGTGAAAGTGATTAATAATTGCTAATACTGATGGGTCTAGTCTAATAGCGATATTTCTGCTACAGATGCTGCTGCTGCTATCTCCAAACAATAAACTCCAACAAGTGCTATCCACCTAAGTTCATTCAATCGCTAGCCGGGGAATGGAGAAGGGGTTGGGAGTACCTGTAGAAGACCTAACAGAGAGGGACACCGGCGGCTGTGCGTGGGCCGGTGAGTTCGGTGGTCCAGGTCGGAGAGGGAGCACCGGTGGTGGGGACACCAGCTAGAGCACGCGGCCGAGCCGGCGGAGCTCAAACCCTAGCTCCCGCCGAAGTCGATCTGGCAAACCCTAGCCACCGTGGAGATGGGGCGCGTGGCGTCGTGGCGGCCTGGGGATGTCGAGCTATGGCCCGAGGGTGCGGAGAGGGGACGCCGGTGTCGGGAGAGGTCCGGGAGGCGGCGGAAAGGCGGTGCAGAGAGGGAGGCGGTGGCTTCGGGGATGTCGAGCTGTGGCCCGGGGGTGTGGAGAGGGGGCGCCGATGTCGGGAGAGGTCCGGAAGGCGGTGGGAGGTGGCGGAGAGGCGATGCGGAGAGGGAGGCGGCGGCGTCGGGGATGTCGAGCTGTGGCCTTGGGGTACGGAGAGGCAGCCTGACGGTGTCGGGAGGAAGAAGAGAGCACCCAACAATTTATCACCCGAGCGGCCCTAGTTATATACCAAGGGCGATTTGTAGGGGCGGTTCCTGATCCAACCGCCCCTCGGTTCCTGATCCAGCCGCCCCTACAAATGCATTTGTAGGGGCGGTTCCTGATCTAGCCGCCCCTACAAATATTTTTTATTTTATTAAATTGTTAATTTTGTATTTTTATATCACAAAAAACAAAGTAATATAAAAACAATTGTATATATGCACAAATATAATATTTTGTATTATTCTATATATGCAAAAATATATATATATATATATATATATATATATATATATATAAACAACTGTAGTAAAAACAATATAGAAAACAAAAAAAAACAAAATTAAAAATTTGAATTTTAAAACTTCGACTACAATTTTATGACATTAAATGAAATAAAATGAAAATGTTGTAAACATAAAAGTTGTATAACTCATCAACATGTAAACCTTTTATTTTGGTCATCTTGTCATGCGACTTTTTTTGAACGATTCAAAATTTGAAATTCAAACAATTTCAACTTGAAACAATATTTTCAAAGAGTCAATGATTTCAGCTGAAAAACTCATGAATACCAAATTTGTAGAACTCATCAATATGTACAACTTTTATTTTGATCATCTTTTCATTTGACTAAATTTGTATAGTTGAAATTTTAAATTTCAATAAATGGCAACTTTAAACAAGATTTTGAAACCTTAAATGATTTCAACAATAAAAGTCGTGAACATAAAAGTTGTTGAACTCATCACTATCTATAACTTTTATTTTGGTCACTTCTTCATATGATAAAATATTAGTAAACATTGTTCACAAATTCACATATGACTCATAGTTTCATGAAGTATAGGAGAAACATATTGATTTGTGAGCAATGTTTCCTATAACTTTGTCAGATGAAGAAATGATCAAAATAAAAGTTGTAGATCTTGATGAGTTATACAACTTTAGTATTCATCACTTTTTCAGCTGAAATCATTTAATAGTTGAAAATCCCGTTAGAACTTATCATTTTTTTAATTTGAAAATTTGAATTGCTCAAACATTGTCAAATGAAAAGAATGACCAAATCAACACAGTGACTTGATAGGGCATGATTTTAGAAAATTTTAGGAAAAAAATCATCACATTTGGAGTTAGTACGAGGGAGAAAGACTAGTTACAAATTTTACCCAGAGATTAAAAAGAAAAATCACAACTGTTCATGATGATCAATGATGAACAAGTGTGATTTCTCTTTTTAATGTGTGGCTAAAACTTGTAACTAGTTTTTCTCCCTCATACTAACTTCAAATATGTTGGTTTTTTTTCCTAAAATTTTCTAAAATCATGCTCTATCATTTGAGTCTAGTCATCTTTCTTTGTCACTAATTTTGAACAATTCAAATTTTGAGTTTCAGAAAATGACAGCTTCAAACCTGATTTTCAACCAATAAATAATTTTAGCTGTAAAGGTGATGAATATAAAAGTTGTTGAACACATCACTATCTACAAATTTTATTTTGGTCATCTTTTTATTTGATAAAATTTGAATAGTTCAAATTTTGAATTTCAGAAAATGACAGCTTCAAACCTGATTTTCAACCACTAAATGATTTCAGCTGTAAAGGTGATGAATATAAAAGTTGTATAACTCGTCAAGATCTCCTACTTTTATTTTGGCCATTTCTTCATTTTATAAAGTGTTAAGTGATTTCATAAAGTTTTAGCAGTAATAGAGTGGATGTTGAAATAGATTCATCTGGATGTTGCAAAGGGTAATCTCACACACATGCATAAATGTAGTCTCACACACATACAAAAATATATAGTCTTATACACATATATAAATATATAGTCTCACATGCATGCATAAATAAAGTCTTACAAACACACACTTACACAAACACTCCACGTTCAACAACTAGCTAGCCCGCTGTAACAACTTTCCCCTTGACACCTTTTCGTTCCCATGGCAATATGTCTTTGGGTAGGTTCTTTTCCACAATATTGATCTTCTTAGGAAAGTCTGTAAATAGCGGCATCTCATCGTAGTTATTGTAAGCTTCAACATCATCCACGCCATCAACTCCAATAATGTGCTGTTTCCCGAAGGCAACCACGTGTTTTGTCTTCTTCTTCTAGGGAAGGTTACTTTGTGGGTCAGACATATAGAAAACTTGTGCGACACATGAAGCGAGCATCCAAGGGTCATCTTGATAGCCTAGATTCTTGAGGTCTAGGACTCTCAATCTAATCTCGTTCAGTTGGTGTTGTTTGATCTAGCGGCATCGAAACAGGGCCACCGTTATATCCCTTCCATAGTCAAGTTCCCATATCTCTTCAATGATGCCAAAGTATTGGATCTTTTGCCCCAATCCATCGAGAGCCTCTATTCGAACGCCACTGTTTTGGTTCATATATTTACTATCCTTTGCGTGGGTATAGTACGTATACCCATTGATGTCATAAGCATTCCAAAATGTCACTTGTCTCGATGGCCCCTCCGCCAACCTACTGATGGTAATAGAGTTCATGGTTTCTCTAGGCGGTATGTTTTGGTCCTTCAACCATGTAGTTAGTCGTTGTTTGTGCTGTTTCATGACCCAATCATCCGAATGGCCATTTCTCTCCGCCATAATGATAGCCAAGTGTTCATCAATATACGGTTGCATCAGTTGTGTACTCTGCAAGACACTGTAATGCGCCTGACTCACCTCTTTGTAATCATGGTCGATGAATACTTTTCTACCACTGGTGCCCTTCCCAGCCAGCCTACCCTTGTGACGAGAATC